>NC_068356.1:32740072-32875072 GCF_020536995.1 Dreissena polymorpha
ATGTATATCATGCATGTACGATGTGAATCTAAATTTAGTTTAACGGTTCATTTGAAATTCCTGCAGCGATATCGATTCATACGACACACAAACACTTACTAAAAAGACGAATGCATCGGTTATTGTAGGAAAATAATTACGAATTATCTTCGTCACAATCGGCTCATGGCCCTAATTTGTATTTGCTGTATTTTATGAAAATCGTTCTAAATGTATCATTTTTCTTGCATATTGTGTGTTATTATAACATATTTGTATCAATATTTTACAATTCAGCACATATAAAAATCGTATATATCCGCTTTAATCTACTGCTGCTTGTACTGCTGCTGCTTTTACTACAATTACGTGTATTTCTACTACTTTAACTACTACTTGCTAGTTCTACTTACTTGTATTGCAACTACTTGTACTGCTTCTACTTGTACTGCTATTTATTGTACTGCTACTACTTTAACTACTATTTCTTGTACTGCTACTACTTGTACTAATACTACTTGTATTGCTACTTTTTTGACGGATACTACTTGTACTGCAACTTCTTGCTCTTCTACTACTGGTACTTGTACTACTTGTACTGCTACTACTTTTACTGCTACTTCTATTACTGCTACTACTAGTACTGCTACTACTGGTTTTCCTTCTACTTGTACTGCTACTACTTGTACTTCTACTACTACTTGTTCTCCTACTACTTGTACCGATACAACTTGCTACTATTTGTACTGCGACTACTTGTACTCTTACTACATGTACTTTTACTACGTGTGCCGCTATTACTTGTACATCTTCTACTTGTATTAGTACTGCTTGTACTGCTACTACTTGTACCGCACCTACTTGTACCGCCACTACTTGAACCGCCTCTTCTTGTACCGCTTCAACTTGGACTACCGCTTCTTGTACTACTGCTACTATTACTATTACTACTTGTACCGCTACTACTTGTACCGCTACTTCTTGTACCGCTTTTACTTGTACCGCTACTACTTGTACCTCTACTTATTGTACCGCTTCTACTTGTTCCGCTACTACTTGTACCGCTTCTACTTGTACCGCTACTACTTGTACCGCTACTACTGGTACCTGTACTCCTGGTACCGCTACTTCTGGTACCGCTACTACTTGTACCGCTACTACTTGTACCGCTTCTACTTTACCCCTACTATTTGTACCGCTACTACTTGACCTCTTCTACGTGTACCGCTACTACTTGTACCGCTATTACTTGTACCGCAACTACTGGTTCCGCTTCTACTGGTACCGCTACTATTTGTACCACTGCTACTTGTACCACTACAACATGAACCACTACTACTTGTTATTCATATTCACACTGAAGTTTTAATAAATAAACACACAGACCAGAAATGATCATTTAGTTATGCGAAATGTCAGTCTTTATTACATATACAATTTAATAATAAAGAGTTTTTAAAAACTGCAATATATATACATACATGTCACTTCATTTATGAAAATAATCTAATTGTAGACACACTCCTTCAGTAATGTAAATGCCTTTTTGATAAATGATGTTATGTAGCAGAACAAAACGAATTGAGGAATTAGTTAAAGTGTAAATGTTTCACTACTGCTCTCAAAAACAGATATCACAAATAACAGTTTTAAGCTACGAAGTGCTTCCAAAACACTGATATATTTCCAAAAACGTATCTTAATAATGAGGAAGAAGATAGAATGCCGAAACAATTGCATTAATCTCTTTTTTATCATGTTGTCAAGACACACATGTAAGGAACACCGAGTATATACTTTAACCTGCCCAATAAACAAAACGTGTTAGCCTCAGAATAACAGTAAGATTTTTAATTAAGTAGTCAAATGTGACATGGTATATACGAATAATTACATATTGTAAAATTACCAATAAACAATTATGTAACAAAAACTAACGATCTTAATATAACACGAATGAAAACAAAAGTTTGCTTCGGAGTTAAATGAACAAACGCCAAAAAGTAAAACAAATTTGTTATTTCTCTGTATATATTATTGGTTCAATTTTACACACAGTTGTGCTGAGAAATTTCGCCCTTATTTCCCAACCAGCGGGATGGGTCCAGCAAGGTTCGACGTTGAAGTTTGGCACCGCGGACAGCTTTGCCTGTACACATGCTCTACGATTCCTGAGCACTGTCCCATGAGGCATGGATTGTCTAGATGAACGATTGTGCCTCGGACGCAAACGAGGTCGTGACATTTGTTTGGATCTGCGGAAACGGTTTCGCCTATATAATGATAAAAATAATATCATTAACGACATTTACATCTGTGTTAATAATTGCCATAAATACATATTGTACCTTTTAATTTACATATGATGTACAGATTATATACCCAACAGAGGACTAGTGTATTACCTCAGTGATAATTTTCATAATTGTTGGACAGTTTATCTCAACGTAGTTATTAAAGGGACCGTCAATCATGAATGACGAAAAAAAGAAAAGTGCTAAAATACGTTATTTTTTTTACTATTATTAGTTTATACTGATTAAAATATCACGACTGGTATATTACATAACTTGAATAAACTTGTTTTCATATTTTCATATATTCGGTAATAACATTTTACTGGGTATGCGTATCAGGTCACTACCAGTTAACTATAAATAACGCAAGTAGATTGATCATCATCATCAAGTGGTAAACCCAGGAATGCAAATTGTGTATGCGTACTGCGTAGTAAATTATATAATTTTTATATATAAAATTATCAATCTACTTGCGTTATGTATAGTGTGTATATCGTTATGTAACCTATTTTAGCGATGTACTTTCGATTTCACATCGCGAATTGTATTACCGAATATACTGAAAACATGCACTTTTTTCAAGCAATGTAATATACCATAAATTAATAATTGTAAAAAATACGGTATTTTACAACTTTCCTTTTTTCGTCATTCGTGGTTGACGGTCCCTTCAAAGTTTCGCCTATATAATAATAAAAGACTTCTCGCATGACATGTATGTCTGTGTTCAATATAATCTAAAGATATTTAACGTTGTAGGTTGCACACGATGTACTGTTTAGACGGATGATTATTTAGCATACGGAGGACAAGAAAGTTGCTTTTTTTCGTTTTCATTTACAACTAAGACGAGATATGTTCTTATGCGAGAAAATTCTTTAAAATGAGCTTAAGTTTAAATTTGGTTTAAATTTTGCAAAGATAATTAACATGTGCTGCATTTAGTTAATACATATATAGTTCTGGTCTCTTACAATAAAACAAGTAGTTTTATAAGGAATGCATGTGTTCGTCCGCTGATATAAATTCTGATTCATGAATAATCTTGACGACATTGTGTATAAATATACGAAATGTTTACGACAAATGTGCATGAAAACATCTAAAAATAGAATTTCAACGCCCTGTATATGAACAAATAAGGCCAACCTTCTGGTACCTAAGGTAGTTTTGATATAGGCGTATACTATTGAAACACAGTATATTAAATTTCAGTAATCATTGTAAAATCAGATAAAACAAACGTGTATTTCAAATAAATTTATTACACACTATTTTGACTTTGTATACTCACTTAAAGTGATATTATGGGCATCTAACAGTTTATAGGTGTCTATCGCAACCGTTCTTTATTTTTGGTGTTTTCACTTCATATACACTTATATTGTTAATCCAGCATCAACATACTAAAACAATATCCCGGAAAGAGAAAAATAGTGCATTTGAATATCAACCGTACTTTCGTTTGACAACTGATCATGCTAGTACGATGTGATACTAAATTTAGTTTTAGTGCAGATTCGTTCATACGACACAAATACATAATTTTGTTTTACGGATCATTTCGGCTTACAGGACTGGGTGGGTCACGTAAGATATCGAATAGAAAATATATTTTTATAAACAACTGGTATCAAGATGAGTTGCAGATAATTGGTCAGTAACCACATTTTAACTAACTCTTTTGACCTGTTACTTCGTTTCATCTCAATTCAACAGTGAAAAATGCCCATAATATCACTTTAAAGTAGATTTTTTTCTCAAAACTAGAAAAGATTTATCGGAATGTTAAACCATTCTTTCAAACAGAAATTTCGATTTAAAGCATTTAATTGTTTTTTTATAATATACTTTAGTACCTTTGAGAAGACAGACATTGACTTTTTAAAATGATATCTAAACCTGCCTTCAAAATATTTATTAATTTATCAAAATACAGTATCAACCGAGAAACTAACGTCAATGAAATAACTTATTCGCGGTATCACCTCGAAAACAAACACATATCGTCTGTATTACTACGAACCTGAACATACAAGCAAATTATCACGTTTCTTGAATCGAAAGGTGATCGAAAGCGCGATTTAGATCATTTACTAGTAAATTAACATATGACGATAAATGACCTATGTACCTTCCATGTATAGCTTTCCGTTTCTGGAACATGATCCGGATGATTCAGTTGATGATCCTTGTCGTGCCATGGAAACTGATGCGAAAAGTTGCCCTAATAAAAAGACAATGTACTTAGTCATAACTAGATGCTTCAACGTTGTCTGGCAGAATACCAAAATATTACATACGTGTTAGTGTGCAGCATATTGAACGAGAAGACGCATGTGCTGTGTATCGATCACTAGGTGTGCATTGTCGAAAATAATTCACGGACGGGTTAAAGTCTCTATAACGCTAAAATCAACGAAAATTTCGTAAAGTATTTCGTAAAATAAAGTTTACACGTAAACAATCAGTGTTCACAATTTCAACGCTGGGTGTGGTATGATTACATAGATTTTTGTAGATACAAAATGCTCGTTTTTATTTATTTGTGACAACAATAAAGTCCATGCTAATTTCCTGCGAATATATCTATTCATACGATACACGAACACTAAAATGGTACCATGTTAAAACCATAATAAAAACGAGCATTTTGTATCCACAAACATCTATTTTACCAGACCACATCTGGTGTTGAAATTTCGGAAATTGCCATAAGGAACAATGATTTTTAATTGTTTAGCTTTATTTTACGAAATATTGTACGAAATTTTCGTTGATTTTGAATAGTAATGTTACTTTTAGTTAACTAGCTTATTTGTAGGATTGCCGGGAGCTTCACGCTAAGCACAATGACTTCATTTTATTTATTTACATTAGACCAATAGATTTTATCGCATATTCGGACAACTTGTGCCATTTGCTTTTGTTAATTATGTGATCAATATTTTAGTAAGTGTCGAACGCATATACGTGTATTATCTCGGCACAGAAATTCAAACCAAACAGTTGACAAGACAAGAACTTCGAAAGTTAAAGTTTTCTAGGACTCGCTTAAAGGATATTATGGGCATTTTTCACTGTTGAATTAAGCTGAAAAAAATTAACAGGTCAAAACATTTAGTTAAAATGTGGTTACTGACCAATTATCTGCAACTCATCTTGCTACCAGTTGTTTATAAAAAATATATATATTATATTCGATATTTTACATGACTCACCCAGTCCTCTAAGCCGAAATGATCCGTAAAACAAAATATGTCTTTGTGTCGTATGAACGAATCTGCACTAAAACTAAATTAAGATTCACATCGTAAATCGAATCATTTCTGTCGTCAGTTGTCAAAACGAAAGTACGGTTGATATTCAAATGCATTATTTTTCTCTTTCCGGGATATTGTTGTAGTATGTTGATGCTGTATTAACAAATATAAGTGTATATGAAGTGAAAACACCAAAAATAAACAACGGTTGCGATAGACACCTATAAACTGTAAGATGCCTATAATATCACTTTAACAAACGTATCTGTATTATGGACTAGCCAAGTATGTCAAAAGTCAGAACCATAACATAGATGTGCACTTCCCAGAGCGATGGACTTACATTTGTGCAATTGAAATTTTATACCGCAGACGTAAAGAGAACATGAATGGGCGTTACCGATGTTTTGCAGAGGACACAATGCGAACAATACATATTATTACACTTAACTGCGTTTCATGTTGCGACCTCCCGTTTACTTTTCGCTGAATGATGTTTACATTCTCTGGCGATGGAACGTTATATTTCCCGATCGAGTATGCAGTTTTAAATAAGACGCCACTTTTTAAATTTTACTTGTTTTGAAAGGGATTTTTCCACACTTAAAGTAACATTACTACTCAAAATCAACGAAAATTCCGTACAATTGTTCGTAAAATAAACTTAACAAATTAAAAATCAGTGTCTCATGTGGCAATTGCCGAAATTTCAACGCCAGATGTGGTCTGGTACAATAGATGTTTGTAGGTACAAAATGCTCGTTTTTATTATTGTTTTGCATATCTATTCATACGACACATGAACACTAAAATGGTATTCGTGTGTCGTATGAATAGATATATTCGCGGGAATTAATTGTAGCCACAAATAAATAATCAAAGTACTGACAGTACTGGTGTGACGATGCTTTTGAAGAGGATGGATATAAAACATCAATTTAAGTCTATCTATATCACCACAATTGTGTATGTTGATACGAACATTTGGGTACGATAAAAAATTTGGGTACGAAAATTTTGGGTACGAAAAAAAATTTGGTACGAAAAAAATTTGCGTACGAAACATTTTTGGTACGAAAAAAAGTTTAGGGGTACGGGGAAGTAGTACCCGTGGGTAACTTAACCCATTGAGCGAAACTGGGAGGCGGGTCACATTCTTGTTCATTAAGTATGGCAACACCTTCATGATGATTCTCGAAAGTAGGTATGAGCACATAGCCGGACCATGTGAGCTCAATCGTATGAGCACTTGACTATCCGAGTTCGCCCACGAACATATGGATAAGTTAACTAATAGCGAAATGACCTTATACATGTATATGCTGAAATCTAAGAATCGAACGAAATATCAAACATGGTATGTACACTTAGGTGGTTGTGTAATTTCTGTTAGAATATCGTATTCAATATGTAGTGCCCGCACTTGAGTTTGTTGCCTTGTTTGAATCTATACGCGCCTAGGCTGCACCCAGTCTGTGTATTTGTGTTTTTTCCAAGGTAATGAGTTACCTCCGCGCTGAGGCTGCATAATGTTGGGACCCGGAGTGTGTCCAGCACTCCTACCTAATAAGATAAGATTGACGACAGTTGGGACGAATTTTGAATGATAGCTGCAATTTCCAGCTATTTGTTTTGTACTGAAATACTTTTTAATTTTTTATATGGTCAAATGCTGCGGGGGGGGATGAGCTTATCCGGAAAAAAACACCTGTCCGGAATGGTGACCACAAAACAGACAAAATATAACATTGCGCCGGGAGCGGGAATCGAACCGGTGTCGTAAAGGTGTAAAAGCGAACGTCCTTACCACTGCGCTAGCGGGACGAACAATTACGCAAAGAAAGGTTGTTATATCTATATATATCATAGCAGTGCAGCGTTTACAATTTGCAGGTTCGAAATTGTTCGCATTCTTTAGTTTTTGTGATCACGTAAAAAGTTAATATTACATGTTTTTATTCGCAATTATTTTACTAAATCGAGAAAAAATATCAAACAAAATACAGAAAATATATAGTTGTTTCATTGGTCCATAAAAATAAAATGGATGTAAAATTACTAATTTTAAATTAACGTTCTGATACACTTATTGAATCTGTTTCCCCAGGATATGCTGTTCTATTAATATGTACCTTTATCAACACGAACGACAACACTGCTAGGAGAATGTTATCAATGAAAATCAACGAGCAATCTCCTACGCAGTGGCGAATGCCAAGGGAAGTAACTGCAAAATCGAGTTATCTCAATCGGACTGGCTCGATCTTTTACATAGGTCCCCATTGTGAAGATTTTTTTTACTGGTTATCAAACCTTAGACGACGCTGTTCCAGCATCGTCAAAAACGAGCATTTTGTATCTACAAAAATCTATGTAATCATACCACATCTAGCGTTTAAATTTTGGCTATTGCTATAAGGAACACTGATTGTTAAGGTGTTAACTTTATTTTACGAAATACTTAACGGAATTTTCGTTTATTTTGAGCGTTATAGAGACTTTAACATTTTCTGGAGCAAATCTAACGCTATAGTACTGGGCCATTCAATAATCATAAACATCTATCCGAAGATTCACTTTAAATTGCATGTCCGTTATTTAACCCCCATTAGGAGAAATTATTTTGGTTTTGTTTTGTTATTTATTAATATTGTATTTCTTGTTATATTTCTCAAGTTAAAAATGCAAACACATTCCTTCTGCCTGTTTTAAAATATTTCAAGTAACGACGTCAAACAATAATTATCTTTAAATAAGTCTCTATAAGAATGGAACGCTCCAGCGGTTGAAGATAAAGCCAATTTAATCATAAATGTCACTGGTTGTCTGTTTAGCCGACAATCGCAGAAGGCGGCACGGTGGTAATGTCCTTGATACACTCGTGGCAGCACTGACCGGGAATGTCCACCAGATGACCATTGGGGCAGTCTGGCTGACCAAAAAAACACACGTTGTCTCCTTGCACGACGTAGCCATGGAGGCAGCTACTGTAGAAACAGTTCTCCTTGTCTTGATGAATAGTCTCACCTAAAACGCATTAAGTTGATGTAATAGTTACACTTTTGTATTAGTATTCAGGTAAATAACAATTGTGTAATGGCTAAACAATCCTGGTAACAAACTTGAACCCGTTTATAATGGTATGGTTTCAAGTGTCGTTTAAATTCAAAAACAACAAAAAGACAGACTTATTACGCTGATTGGTAATTGACAAATTGACATGTTTTCTACAGAATACAATGACACAATAGTGTATTTAAAGGAGGGATGTGATTAGTATTCGTATTGAAATATGCGTTAAGCATACGTTGTGAATGCGAACTCATCAGTCAAAATGGTGAACATTTAAAAGCATTTATATCGCTAAAAAACAGAATGGTGTTTCTTTTTGTTAGGAGATCTGATAGCGGGTAAATTGCATGTATTACTTAACACTGCGGCTACAAAGAGTACAAGTCGACATGTCTGAGCGTCCCGTCCCGTCCCGGCGTTGATTCTCGGGGGAGCAACTTGACTCAAATATGTCTATTTAAAGACAATAATTGTCACAATGTGCACACATATGACAACAAGAACCTTAAATCGTCGTAAGCCATATGCTATTAAAATAAAACACATAGCTATAACAGAAATGCTGTGTACCATACCATTTTGATAAATCTTTCCATCCACTACACATGCACCGATCGGAATACGTTGCGCAGCCGTCGTCGGAGGCGTCGGGGTCTGTGGAAGTGACAGAACTAAGGACGCGATCGTCGCAAGTCCAAAAACAGTGTTTATATTTAATAGTGTAAACATCGTTTTGATGAGTTGTAAAGTGACCGTCTAAACTGCATGGACACAGACGGTTTTTTATATATGACGCGTCCTTTAACGAAAGATAACAATTAAGTTGAAACGTGACAATGAAGCTAAACACAACATGACCTTTAGTCGGTGCGCATGTTGCAGAGTGCGATATGAATAGCGTTCGTGCATTAAACTGTGTCATAACAATTTAAAAATGGAAATGCAAAAGTCAGGTTTTAAAACGTCTAGGCGAAGGTCGTATCGCTTTTGCGTTAGCGTAGTTTCACTAAGATATAAATTGCTTACGATAGTGTTTTAATCAATACCATAGATGTTACGTGCCTTGCATCCCTACACATATTATTATATTATAACCACAACACGGATGTGTTTTGTATTCCTATACGATATACATACCATGAACATTTATACGTTTTGTATCATATAATAAACTTACAAACACATAAACATGCTTTGTATCCCTTATAACAGACACAACTATAATACATTCAAACCTTAGAACAGCGGTCAGTCGAAGGAAATGACCAAAGTGACCGTTGTCCACAGGTGACCGTTGTTTTCGGATCACAATTTTAAGATGGTTGGTCAGGTGGTAGTATTGCTACGTCGTAACCCAAACAAGTCGTTTGCATACAGTGAAAAACAAAGGCTCATTGCCGATAACTAAGCATAATAACAGAATTTACTTACGATGAATAATACAGAATAATATCTTATAAATTGATTTAATTTCATAATGTTAAACTAAATCAATAACTTTATCAACGCTAGTATAACTGTTTACTCATGCATCTCGTTCATTCAGTAAATAACGCTTGTCACGTGCCATTGACGTCACGTCCGAACAAGTCTAAAAAGCGGATTCGCTTTCATAAACCGCTAGCACGGTGTAACTGCACCATTCTCATTCAAAGGACAAGACGCAAACATTTTGTAAAATTTATTCCCACACAATAGACGTAACCAGAATATGTATGTGCTGGGTATGCCCTTGCAACAGTCATAACCAAAATATGTATGTTTGTGTATGCCAACACAATAGACATAACCAGAATATGTATGTGTTGTGTATGCCCAAACAAAAGACGTAACCAGAATATGTATATGCTATGTATGCCCACACAATAGACGTAACCAAAATATGTATGCTCTGTGTATGCCCATGCAACAGTCATAACCAGAATATGTATGTGCTGTGTATATAGATGTAACCAGAATATGTATGTGCCGTTTATGCCCACACAATTGAAATAATAAGGATATGTATGTGCTGTGTATACCCACACAGTAGACATAACCAGAATATGTATATGCTGTGAACGCCCACGCAACAGTCATAATCGGAATATGTATGTTCTGTGTATGCCCACACAACAGTCAAAACCAGAAATATGTATGTTCTGTGTATGCCCACGCAACAGTCATAATCATAATATGTATGTGCTATGTATGCCCACACAATAGACATAATAAGGATATGCATGTGCTGTGTATACCCACACAGTAGACATAACCGGAATATGTATGTTTGTGTATGCCCACACAACAGTCATAACCGGAATATGTATGTTCTGTGTATACCCACACAACAGACATAATAAGGATATGTATGTGCTGTGTATATCCACATAGTAGACATAACCAGAATATGTATGTGCCGTGTATGCCCATACAACAGTCATAACCATAATATGTATGTGCTGTGTATACACACAGTAGACATAACCAGAATATATGTGCCGTGTATGCCCATACAATAGACATAATTTGATTATGTATTTGCTGTATATACCCACACAGTAGACATAACCATAATATGTATGTTTGGGCATGCCCATACAATAGACATAATTAGATATGTATGTGCTGTGTATACCCACACAGTAGACATAACCAGAATATGTATGTTGTGTGTATGCCCACACAATAGACATAATTTGATATGTATGTGCTGTGTATACCCACATAGTAGACATTACCAGAATATGTATGTTTGTGTATGCCCACGGAACAGTCATAACAAGAATGTGTTTGTTTGTGTATGCCCGCGCAACAGTCATAACCATAATATGTATGTGCTGTGTATGCCAACACAACAGACATAATAAGGATATGTATGTGCTGTGTATACCCACACAGTAGACATAACCAGAATATGTATGTTCTGTGTACATGTATGCCCACACAATATATATAATAAGATATGCATGTGCTGTGTATACCCACACAGTAGACATAAACAGAATATGTATGTTTGTGTATGCCCGCACAACATACATAACCAGAGTACGTATGTGCTGTGTATGCCCACACAGCAGTCATAACCAGAATATGTATGTTTGTGTACGCCCAAACAACAGTCATAACCAGAATACGTATGTGCTGTGTACGCCCACGCAATAGCCATAACCAAAATATGTATGTGCTGTGTATGCAAACGCAATAGACTTAATAAGGATATGTATGTGCTGTGTATACCCACACAATAGACATAACCAAAATATGTATGTTCTGTGTATGCCCACGCAATAGACATAATTTGATATGTATGCGCTGTGTATGCCAACGCAAAAGTCATAACCAGAATATGTATGTGCTGTGAACGCCCACTCAACAGTTATAACATTAATATATATATGCAATGTATTCCCACGCAACAGTCATAACCGGAATATGTATGTGCTGCGTATGCCCACAATATAGACGTAACCAAAATGTGTATGTGCTGTGTATTCCCAAACAATAGACATAATAAGGATATGTATGTGCTGTGTATACCCACACAATAGACATAATAAGGATATGTATGTGCTGTGTATATCCACATAGTAGACATAACCAGAATATGTATGTGCCGTGTATGCCCATACAACAGTCATGACCATAATATGTATGTTCTGTGTATACACACAGTAGACATAACCAGAATATATGTGCCGTGTATGCCCATACAATAGACATAATTTGATTTTGTATTTGCTGTGTATACCCACACAGTAGACATAACCAGAATATGTATGTTTGGGTATGCCCATACAAAGGACATAATTTGATATGTATGTGCTGTGTATACCCACACAGAAGACATTACCAGTATATGTATGTTCTGTGTATGCCCACACAATAGACATAATTTGATATGTATGTGCTGTGTATACCCACACAGTAGAAATTACCAGAATATGTATGTTTGTGTATGCCCGCGGAGCAGTCATAATCATTATATGTATGTGCTGTGTGTGCCAACACAACAGACATAATAAGGATATGTATGCGCTGTGTATACCCACACAGTAGACATAACCAGAATATGTATGTACTGTGTAAGCCCACACAATATATATTATAAGATATGCATGTGCTGTGCATACCCACACAGTAGAAATAAACAGAATATGTATGTTTGTGTATGCCCCCGCAACAGTCATAACAAGAATATGTATGTTTGTGTATGCCCGCACAACATACATAACCAGAAAAGGTATGCGCTGTGTATGCCCACACAACAGTCATAACCAGAATATGTATGTGCTGTGTATGCACACGCAACAGTCATAATCAGAATATGTATGTGCTGTGTACGCCTAAACAACAGTCATAACCAGAGTACGTATGTGCCGTGTACGCCCACGCAATAGCCATAACCAAAATATGTATGTGCTGTGTATGCCAACGCAATAGACTTAATAAGGATATGTATATGCTGTGTATACCCACACAATAGAGATAACCAGAATATGTATGTTTCTGTGTATGCTCACGCAACAGTCATAACCGGAATATATTTGTGCTGTGAATGCCCACGCAACAGTCATAACCAGTATATGTATGTGCTATGTTTGCCAACACGACAGTCATAACCAGAATATGTATGTGCTGTGAACGCCCACTCAACAGTCATAACATTAATATATATATCCAATGTATTTCCACGCAACAGTAATAACCGGAATATGTATGTGCTGCGTATGCCCACAATATAGACCTAACCAAAATGTGTATGTGCTGTGTATTCCCAAACAATAGACATAATAAGGATAGGTATGTGCTGTGTATGCCCATACAATGTCCATAACCACAATATGTATGTGCTGTGTATTCCCACACAACAGACATACTAAGGATATTTATGGGCTGTGAATACCCACACAGTTGACATAACCAGAATATGCATATTCTGTGAATGCCCACACAACAGTCATAATCGGAATATGTATGTGCTGTGTATGCCCACACAACAGTCATAATCGGAATATGTATGTGCTGTGTATGCCCACAACATAGACGTAACCAGAATATGAATGTGCTGGGTATGCCCACACAACAGTCATAATCAGAATATGTATGTGCTGTGAACGCCTACACAACAGTCATAATCAGAATATGTATGTGCTGTGTATGACCACACAACAGTCATAACCAGAACATGTATATGCTGTGTATGCACACGCAACAGTCATGACCAGGTTATGTATGTGCTGTGAACGCCCACTCAACAGTCATAAACATAATATATATATATATATATATATATATATATATATATATATATATATATATATATATATATATATATATATATATATATGAAATGTTTTCCCACGCAACACTCATATCCGGAATATGTATGTGCTGTGTATTCCCACACAATAAACATAATAAGGATATGTATGTGCTGTGTATGCCCACACAACAGTCATAACCATAATATATAAGGTTTATTCGCTAAAGAATAAACTATCTTATTCAACGCAAGGCTATTGAAATGCTATGGTATAACCCATTTCTACCCAGTCTATTGCATCTATTGGGGCAGTATAATTTCAAGGATGGGACGATTTGTAATAAAACACAGATACCGCCGAGAACGGCAATAAATAAAAGTTCAAGTTAATGAATTATTATATTTTCCACCCTCCCTCCCACTAAATTACTTATTGTACTGTGACGCTTGCCAGATTTTGGTACATTTCAGTGTTGGTGCATTCGGCGATCCCCCTTGGAAGCCTACATCGTTATTGCTGGGACTTCACATCGTTTGGACCACAGTCAGTCGGTCAGGTCCAGAATCGGGATGCTGCGCAATAAGATGTTCTAGTGTTGTAGAACAAAGAACTGTTTATCAACACTGTTTGAGTGGACAGACTTCCCACTTAACACAGGGATTGTCATTTTGAACTCTTATTTCCTGCCGTTCTCGGGGGATCAAATTAATATTTTTTGTTTTTTATTTGACTGTTTTTAATCAAAACTTCTGCAGGATGAGACCTAACATCCGGTGGTTCAAAGACAATAGCCGCTGAGGCTGCCAAAATGGTACAGGGTTCCACATTTTTTCCATGTTTCAGGCACATATGACATGGTAAGTTGTTTTTCTAGGCGACTTGCCACATTTGCATAATGTTTGTATCTTGTTATATTACACCTTTTAAATATCGCTGAGTGAACACACTTCACGCTTGGCACAGGGATTGTCATTTTGAATAGGTATGTGCTGTGTATTCCCACTCAACAGACATGACAAAATATGTATGTGCTATGTATGCCCACACAGCATTCATAACCAGACTATGTATGTGTTGTGTATGCTCACTCAACAGTCATAACCAAAATATGTATGTTTGAGTATGCCCACACAACAGTCATAGCCAGAATATGAATGTGCTGTGTACGCCCACGCAACAGTCATAACCAGAACCTGTATGTTTTAAAAATCGTTAAACAATTCGCATGACAATAAGCATTATATACTAATATCTCACCTCCTGCAAAAATGACATAATCCGATTGGCTTAGAGCGGTTACGTGCCCATGATGTTTTTCTATACACCCCGAGTAATTTCCATACACCCAGGGTAATCGAGGATTCGGTTAAGATATAATCGTTACACAGTTTGTAACTGACGGTGTATGTGATATACACCCTCAGTAATTTCATACCATACGAGAGCGAAGCTCTATATATATGTATATATCCCATACACCTTCAGTTACTTACTAAATATACACAAGATAAGTATTGATGCAAAGCATCAAAGGGCGTCGGGAATTTCAGTGTAAAAGGCACTCAATGAAGTTACATGGAACGATTTATTTTTCTACTGTAAATATTAATATATTGGCCGATGAGTTTAAACAAAATATAAAAAGATACTGGAATAACCATTATCTTTGATTGTGTGTTATAACCCCAAAATAACCATTATCTATGATTTTGTGTTGTAACTCCCAAATATTTCATAGTTCATTTTATTTACATTGGTTTCCTTTTTTTACTGGCATC
The DNA here is from genome assembly GCF_020536995.1 of Dreissena polymorpha. Lineage (NCBI taxonomy): Eukaryota > Metazoa > Mollusca > Bivalvia > Myida > Dreissenidae > Dreissena > Dreissena polymorpha. The sequence goes on from NC_068356.1 coordinate 32,755,711, forward strand.
CGTGTGCATTTTTCATTAATGGAACAGAACTGTGTAGGTTTTAAAAAATCTGCTTCATCTTGTAAGCGTACTTTCATATTGTTCTCAACTTCAAGGGGAGATGATTCTTAACTTATTCTTACGTTGCTCATTTACGATAGGGGTTGAGTACTCATTGATATGAAAACACTGTAAAAGTTTAATGTATTTACGAACCCCCGCCCTCTCACACATATATTTCATGGGCATAATCAAAACAAAAAATGGTTACAATAAAACAGCATATTTATTTAAACTAGAATGTGTACATCAAAACAAAAAGTTAAATAGAACACAAATAAAATAATTTGATTCTACTGGGGCTCGAACCTTGGGCCTATCACATGTGATGCGAGCGTGTAACCACTACACTAAGGAACCGCTTGAAAAATCACCTTCTAACTTAGATATTAATAAGCTATTAATAGTCGGTTTAAATGTTAACCCGGAAGTTTAAACGCTGGAAAGTGAGCGGGGTTAAAGGTCCATACCAAAGGGTCCATACCACTGGCAAGATACGGGTCAGGCCTAAGGCCTTCTATATGTGGTTCTTAAAAAAAAACTGTAGGAGGACTTGATAGTAATGGGACTGGGTTGCTGTGATGGTGCTCCTCATTGATAAGCGGCTGCTTCCTTTATCAAGACTCATTATTACAATTAATAATACGTGTCGCGTTTCGCGCTCTATAGCGCCTATATTAGTAACTAGGTGGTTGCTAGGATAGTGGAACAAAGAAGGTTTTAATGTGTTTACGACCCCCCCCCCCACCCTCTTACACATATATTTCATGGGCATAATAAAAACAAAAAATGGTTACAATAAAACAGCATATTTATTTAAACTAAAATGCCTACATCAAAACAAAAAGTTAACATAGAACACAAATACAATATTTTATTCTACTGGGGCTCGAACCTTGGACCTTTCACATGTGAAGCGAGCGTGTAACCACTACACTACGGAACCGCTTGAAAAATCACCTTCTAACTAAGATATTAAGGTAGTGGGAGCCTAATGGGTACTTTTCCAGAAACACTCTTTGTTATTATTTCCACATAGTAAATTGTATATCACAACTAATTGCAAAATTTTAAAACTTTTTACCAGCCGGTTTACTTTTTATACTTGGTTGAAAACACCTACCCCTTGACTCGGTTGGGCGTTTTCTATTGGTTTACCCTTTATCCAAAATATATAAAAAATTTGTAATGGGATATACATATATTTTGACAATTAACTTAATAAACGTACTCGACTGAATTTTGTTCGTAGATACAGAATTAAAAAAGTGTCATTGAAAGAACATTGTGCCTTTGATGTCCAATAATATATGCACTTATCTGGATAAAATGGCAAAAACGACAAGAAACTTTAATTACGTTTTATGTCACTTGTAGTTTGATGAAATGCATTTATTGTACATATTTATTTAACACAACATATTTTCTACACACTGAATGAATTTTAGGAAGTTTTACCGTTCCTATCTCAAGAAACTTTACTTTGAGTATGCTTACCCCAATTCATTTTCACGCAATGAATTTAAGTATAAATTTGCATATCACTTCTTTTTGGGGGTTTCTAGTTGCTTATTAAAAGCTACATTTATAAACCATAACATGTGAAGAAATTTAGCTAACTTTGAATTAATATTGATATAATACATTAACAAGAGCACCGCATAAAGGGTGCCACGCTCGGCTGCGAAAGCTTGTCAGAATTTTTTTAAAGGTCACAGTGACCTTGACCTTTGACCTAGGGACACAAAATGTGTGTGGCGTGTAGAATTCATCAATGTGCATCTACATATGAAGTTTCAAAGTTGTAGGTGGAAGTACTGTGATGTTAGAGGCAAAGTTAAAGTTTGATATCAGAGGTCACAGTGACCTTAACCTTTGACCTAGTGACCAAAAAATGGGTGTGGTGTGTAGAATTCATCAAGGTGCATGTACATATGAAGTTTCAAAGTTGTAGGTGGAAGCACTATGATGATAGAGGCAAAGTTAAAGTTTTATATTAGAGGTCACAGTGACCTTGACCTTTGACCTAGTGACCCAACAATGGGTGTGGCGTGTAGAACACATCAAGGTGCATGTACATATGAAGCTTCAAAGTTGTAGGTGGAAGCACTTTACTTTTAGAGCAAATGTAAAGGTTTTAGCACGATGGCGGACGTCGGACGACGAAGAGGCTATGACAATACCTCGGAGTTTTCTCCGAAAACTTCCGAGCTAATGATACAATTTTAAGGTCACCTAAAGTCAAAAGGCAACATATGAATACAGGCGCAGTTCACCACAAAATGTCAAAGTTGTCCCAATATTACGTAGCATAAAGATGTATAAGTTATCATGTTTCTTAAAACATGTAGCACAATAATATACAACTTATATTTTAATAAAAACAGCCAGATAAATGACAACTAGATGTACATAATTTAGTATCAGTATAAAGCCATTGCGTGATTTTGACTGGCCGCGTGTCATTTGAAAGCCATATTATCTCGCTCCGTCACTTTTCGTCACTGAAAAACTGACCGATTTTAGGGACCACTTCAGATAAAATATTTTTTGGGTTTGTGACTTTTCGTAGTCACTCATTGTTTTTAGCAATGAGAGTATCCCTAAAGTCATCCTCTCCGGAACTAGAAAATATGGCTTTCAAATGACACAAGGCCAGTCCATATCCCGGAATGTTTTCAGCTGTTGGTCGCTTTAGAGTTCTTCTATGCAACAGCACGTCTAACAATCTAATGTTCTTTGCGTTTAAGGCTTTTCATGACTTAAACAAACTGAATTATGGGTTGCAGTAACAGTAAACATGTGGGCCATATTGTCAGTAATTTTACATGTTTTAAGCAAAGGTCCCAGTGCTTCAACATCATCAGGAGCACTGTGGGCGTTGCAGGTTGCCTGGAGAACACGTTCACTAGACCTTCCTGTTTGTGTGACTGTCCAGGATACGAATTTTGAAAATCGGCAAAGAGTCAACAAAACTGCTTACACAATTACAAAACAGTGTGTGTTCAGCAATGCACTAACCAAAACCGGAAAATCAAGCCTGCGCCCATTATGAGCAACAAAAATGGCTCTGGGAAACTTTGCAAGCCACATCATACAATCATGTAGAGAATTTTTAATTTATACACTATCAACACGTCCACCATTTACACGCATTATGCCATGATCATCAACAGAGATGCCAATCACTTTCTGAGCTTCGGAAGAAATTTGCATTGTTGTCTTCACATATGTCGAGACCTTAAACCCCGTCTTCAAATGCACAGCAGCAATCTGAGTAATATCAGGCATTACTGTACCTCGAATTAAATACATAATTTAATTAACACAATGCTTATTTCATGAATTTTATAATTCTTATAAAACAACCACATTACATATTGACAAGTCGTTGAACTCCTATTATCGCTTGTGAAAAGAATTCACCATTTATATGAATAGCTCAGAATTTTAATATACCTATGCTCCTTCATAAGAATTATTACTAAAAGTAATGAATTTATTTTTAAAAATTGTAATATTTGGAATAGCTTTTCATATTTTTAATAACAATCACAATTATTTTTAATAATGTGCCTGGCCTGGGGTTCTTACCAAAAATCTTTTAAAAAATGTAATTTTACCAAACTATGTACACAGTGCCTTTAATAAAACAATTATTATTAATATGTTTCATATTCATCTAGAATAGGAAATAAAAAGACAGTTGATGAGAAAAAAATACTAAAATTTGGCATCAGAATAGTCAATAACATTGTATTAAAAGTTAGTTTGTTCACTTACTCAATTTCTTTCTCATAAGCATCAATGGCAGCCTTGTTAGACGACGCAGTTGAGATTTTCTTGACGGCCTCCCTAGCACGAGCCTCCATCTTCTTAAGATTTCTATTTGCAATAAGCGTTATATTTAGAGTGGTTAGAAAGTTATTTACCTTCACCGGCCTGCCCAAACTGACTTTCATTGCTGAAAAGAACATGAAAACGAAATAAGGCCGTAATTACTTAATAATGACGTCACATTGTATTTTCATAGAATCCATTCGTATCATCATTAATTATTAAATAACATGAATGAGTAATCAATTGGATTTAACAACACATATGCGAAACTAAATTTGAAAACTGAATATGATGGACACCGGAATGTTTCCTTATATATGCACGATAAACAAATATTCACTGGGAATGACACTTTCTTAGGGGTCTGAAAATGTGTAAGAAGTCCAAAGATCAATGGCAATTGTACAATGATTAACATTGATAGAAATGGCAGGTTGAAAAATGAAGACATGCACCTGTTCCAAGCTTGGTATTTACGTCAAAGCATGACATTCCCCTGATCTTGAGATGTTGCTCCTTTCCATAAGCAACACGGTTGACTTTTCTACAGTCAGGGTTTTCACAAACAACGTACAAATAACTACTGAGGCCATTTTGTAGTTCGCCAACAATGTTATATATTGTCAAAGGAATGGGACACAGATTACAAAACTGACCATACTGTAATTTGTTTAGCAAAACCTCCAGCTCAACGAGTCAATCAATCTTCTTCCATCCCCCACCTACTTCTGCTTACTCTTTTCACGCCATTTAGCAAATGCGAATAGCTTTTACGTGCGTCATTTTCACACAAATCGCCATCGCAGAGCTCGGTAAATGAATAATTATTATCGAACACAACGTTGTCGATCGGTGTTTGCTTCTTTTTCGATTTTTCAAATGGCTCGCTTTTATTTCGCACTTTCATTTTGCTAAGAAAATGTCAACAACCGTGACGTCATGAACACAAATATTTTATGAAACGAATGAATTTGACTTATATTTGTATTGCATAGTTATTAAATCTTAAAGAGATAAGCAAATTTCACTCTTAAATAAAAAAATACAAATTTATTTTGTATATTTAGTATAATTTCCGGACTTTACCGTATATATCGCTTATAGCCGAAACGCTTTCCGAATACGGCGATATCGACCGACTATTCCCGATCTCACTAGGCACCTACTGCCTTAATAAGTGACTGTAGTGTAACGGTTATCAATAAAGCAATAAACCGTGTAATCGCTGTCGTCTTGTAAAATTGAAGAAAATACGCGTTAAGCAAAACTCGAACAGCAAATGTCTGCGCTATTGTTAGAAAAACCACAAAATAAATATATTTTGATTATGTTTTCTTTTTATACAAAACCAGAAAGTTTCGCGTATTTACCCAGTCCCTGTGATCTTTTCCATGTGATCAGTTATTAATTAAAACAATTAGCTTTGCATTACTGGCAATTAATGTTGTAATAAATGTAATAGGCACAAATGCAGTACACTAATTTACACAAAAAATCACCACTGTGCAAGATATTCTTAAAACAAAAATATATACATTGATCCGTAAAATAAATTCTCGCATAAGCGAAATAAAACGCATGACACACTAGTCGCCGCACTCCAGTGCGACGCCGATAACCAGAAAATGCATGTGATTTGGATTCACACACTATAGACATAACCATAACTCTACATAGTAAACATAGCACGTACCTAATCGGTAAATGTATTACACGTATGTGTTTTCAAATGTCACGCTAGCAGGCATAGCATGAATCCGCACACAGTTTTAAAGGTAAGCAATAGATTTAATACAAGTATGTGCTTTACATTTTTACACACAACAGAAAGGTATAAAACACGCTTGGATTTTATAACATTTACGAATCGAAATAACGAGAACTGGAATGTGTGTTGTGCCATTCAAACTCGTTAGGTAAACCGAAACAATGTATGTGTTTTATATTCCTTCACAGTCAACATAACCGATATTTCAAATGTACGTTACCACGTCGTTTAGCAGTAGATATAGACAAACCCACTGTTATTTTGCAGATGTTTGTTGTAGCGAATATGTAAAGTTGACACACTTTTAACGAGTTGGAATATATTGTTCATTTTCCATCGAAGGCAATTTTAAAAATTGGACTACAAACAAGTGTTATTTGTTAAGTACGCTTTTTTCTCAATGTCTTGTTCGAATGAAATAATATACGTAAAATGTCCACTAAATAAACTAACAAAAACTAGTAGGTGTTCATCTGAGCAGAACTGATTGTTCAGCTGACTTATGGCGACGGTTCAGTTGCGGAGGTGACCTCGATTCAGTCGTGAAAGCACTGGCTCAGGATGTCCAACAAATGCAAACCGGGTGACCTTTTAGAAACACTGGTCATCATAATACATTACAGAATCTCCCATGCAGATACTTCCATTTCAGTTTTCGAGAACAATAAAGATCGTTTCACCTGTAAATGAATTCATATAAGAATGTGAATTTGTGTCACTATTTGAGCATTGTTTGCCAACAAATACATTTCCAGACTTTTCAACTTCTTAAACATCAAAATAAGCAAACTATCGTCTAATTTCATGCCAGTGTGTCGGTACGTGCAAGGTCTCTTGGCCCCATGTCAATTCCAGATTCGAGGTGAAGGGTCGAATAATTTAAGTCAACCAACATGTTTTGTTTGGAGAATTTTAGCACGCATCGAATTTCATATTACTTGACAAAGGTTAGAGACATTTAAACACAGAATATTGTGCGCAGCAACCAGTTTCCTTAATTATAATTTGCAAAAAAATAGTTAGACATTCACACATATGAACAATCACGCATCTTCATTTTAATTGTGAATGCGCTAAGCATTGATATCATAATAGCGGTTTATTATAAATCAAAGTGCTGGACATATCGCGATTTAATATATCAATTAACATGGGAAGGCTAGTGTTTAAGATAGAAGAAGCTGACTGGTAAATATAAATAAATACACAAAAGCTTTTAAGACAGTCGTGCGTGTAAATATAATTATAACAATAATAATAAACTTAAGATAATCATTCCGGAACCTTACCGTCCATGTATGAGAGGCCGTTGACAAATCAAGCTCCTGTGAGAATATCCGGTATTGTTGTAAATGACGTTATATGTGGTGATGTGGTGGTGACACATTCGTGGCAGAACTGGCCCGGGTGTCGTCCCTGATTAGCCTGTGCGGACTGTACAGGCTAATCTGGGACGAAACTTTACGCACAAGCATTAAACCCAGTTTTCTCAGGACGCGGCTATAATTACAAGCACCTATTTTTTAATATTGCTTAAGTTTAGGACCGGCATGAGCACCCATCTTCAGCTTTGAAGCAAATTTACGCCTGGGATAGTTTCTAAAGACAGATTATAGTTTGTACCAGTATGTAACAAATATGAATGCAACATTGGTATTTTGTATTTGGACACATATTAATATAAAAAGAATCAGCCCGAACGTCCGGAGACTTTTATAAAAGAAAATGTATATAAATGAGCATGTATTGGTCAGGCAATTTCTATTCCAGTTTCGAATGTTTTGAATGGTTTTCGGGCAAAATTCAGGAAGTCCGCATATGTCGTTCTCGTTAAACCTCATTTTACAATAATAGTTTACTATCTTCACAAAATATAGTACAACTTGACGTACACTGTGTACATGTATTGAAACTGTTGTCGGCCATAATGCGATGGTAAGTTGTGTAATGGAGCGTGATCGATAACTCAGGCTTTGAAAGTTTATCAACTTATCAACTAACATGAATCAAGTAAGAGTGTGATCAGACAATCACGTCTGGTGGTCATGTTTCTACCCACACCAGGGACATTAATTTTTAATATGAAAGATACGTTATGATACAAAAATACTGTACCTTCATCGTATATCTTTCAATCCACTACACATGCGTCTCGAGGTACGGGTTGCATTGTTTTTGTTGTTTTCCGTGGTGTCGTGGTGGTACGACGTCTGCTCATTCTCGTTGGCCGTGGTTTCCTGGTGGAGCGGCGTCTACCCAACAAAGGCGAAACATAGGATAGGCAGACGCACACAATTACTATCACTACACACATTCCTTTCACGGTTTAACTATGCAATGGTTGTACACCTAATATATCATTCGATTTACTCTGAGAATGAACATTAACAGTCCTTTATGACGCCTTCAACGCAAACTCAGTGAAATAACGAACGTGTGCGATCTGAATAGCGTTGTTACATCGAATTTTGTCAAAAACACTCTAAAAGCGGAACTTAAAAAAATCCGGTTATAAAGCTACTTAGCGACGATCATATCGCAATAAAAAAACAACATTATTATTGTTGAACGACCCTAGAGTTTACAATCGCCTCGCAATACACAAAACGCGAACATGTTTATACTTTGTATTCCTACAAAATATTCATAACCAGAACATGCATGTGATTTGTATTGCTGCAAAGTTAACAAATTCCTATACTGATTATATGAAAATTATTTACTCAAACTTCTGTATCAAATAGTATTAATATTAAACAGCATTCATTTATATGATGCAAAAACTTCAATACACAAAAGAAAAAAAAACAATTATGAAATATGTTCAAACATTTTCATAAATCTGTAACGAATTCTCAGAACGGTGTTATGGATACCACAGTTATATATAGTAAACCATTGGCATGACCCATTATTCCTACCTATCGGGAGGTTGCCTGAGCATTTGGGTACGGCCAATTGAGTTTGATTGTAACGTGATGTATATTTTGTTGTGCTGTCTGTGATGTATTCTGAGTATCAACTTGAGACTGTTTTATCACAAGATTCTCATTAGAATTTGCTATTGAGGTTGTGGAACTTTGCTCAATTTAAGAATTATGAACATTGTGACTGTGTCTGAATATAATCTCAATATTATCTAATACAGAATTGGGATTTGCAATCAGACTGTTTGAACGTTGTCGTGTGACTGTATTACCTGGTATATATCCTGCTCTACGCTGTGGAATTATGTAGGTTTCTGACTCTGTGGAACAATTACTGTCAGTTGAATGCACGTCCATGTTTGGACTGGGATCTGATTATACGTTTTGTATTTGGATTTCCTATTTGGCAGGAAATTGATGAGAAACACTCGGGAGTGAAGATATTTGTAATAATTAATTCCTGTGCACGTTTTTTATTGGTCCAATTCCATCATCACGTTTTACACTATATACAGGTATATCTGGATTGGGAATTTCCAAAACTGTATATGTTTGTGGTTCCCATATATTAGCAAATTTGTGCATTCCATCTAAATGAGTTTGACGGATATAAACTTTACCATTTCCATCCAAACCGGAAGCACCTGCCTTGCGGTCATATAGTGCTTTATTAAGTGCACCCTGCTTCACCGAGGTCTCATCAGCTTGGTTGTGGGCTTGCAGCAAGCAAAGTTGCAGTTTTTACACATATCTAGCAGGATCGAGATGTCGCTCATTCCCGGGTTCGGTTCCCAGAAATGTGTCCATGGCAATTCTGAGATTCCATCCGAACATTAAGTAATGTGGGGAATTACCAGTAGGCTCAGACTTAGTAGCATTATAAGCGTGAACGAGGCGACCGACAAAGGACTTCCGGCATGTTTCTGTTCGGAATTTACAATCCCTATCATAGTAAATGAGGTTTGATTGAACCTTTCAATTTGTGTACCGGATTTTACATTGACAACACCATAATCCGTATTTTTATGCATCCTTACACAATATATATTAACAAAACAACTATGCGATTTACATCCCTACTCTACTCTTGTAAGCAGTCGATTTAATAGACTTTAATTTTCTTCACAACAGAAAGATATAGACCACGCCATGCCTTTAAAACATTAACGAATCGAAATAACGAGAAGTCGTATGTGTGATCTGCTATTCAAACACTTTAGGTATAACGATATAATGTATTTGTTTTATTTATTCCTTTAGGTCGACATAACGGAGATTTCAAATGTACGTTAACGACGTTCAGCAGTAAATATAGCAAAAACAATTGTTAGTTTGAACATGTTTGTTTTAGATTATATGTAAAGTTTACACAATTTTATAATGAACGATTACGAATGTATTGTTTATTTTCCCTGAAAGCAATTTAAACAGTCGAACGTTTCACACATAAAAGTGTAATTTGTTTCACTGTTTTTTTTCTGAATATATTGTTTGTATGAATTAATATACGTAAAATGTCTACTAAATTGACTAACAAAAACGATTAAGAGTTCATCTGAGCAGCACTGTTTCTTCAGCTGACAATTTGCGATGGTTCAGTTGTGGAGGTGACCTCGATACATTCGTGGCAGCATTTGCCCGGAATGTCCAACAAATGTCCATTGCATACCGGCTGACCGTTGAGGAAACACTGGTCATCCCAATAGATTACAGAACCTCCAATGCAAATACTTCCATGGCAATTTTCCGGACCAATTTCGATCCTTTCACCTATAAATGAATTCAAATTAGTTTGTGAATGTGTGACCCAATTAATTTAAAAAATAAAAATACACAGGTCTTTTCAACTTGTAAAACAACAAAAAAGACGTTTTAATTCAGCATACTATCGTCTAATTGCATGTCGGTGTGTTAGTACTTGCAAGGTCTCTTGACCCCATGTCAAGGTAAAAGGTCGAATATTTTAAGTCAACCAACATGTTTTGTTAGGCAAATTTTAGCACGCATATATTTTCAAATAACTTCACAGAGGTTACAGACATTGTAAAACAGAATATCGTCCGCAGCAACCAGTTTCCTGAATGACAATTCTAAAAAAGATCATTAGAAATCCACAAATACGTGCACGCACGAACATTCATCTTAATTGTGAAATTTAATGCGTTATGCATTGATATAATCAATCAGTTAGTTTATTATAAATCTAAAAAATAGGATATATCGCAATTTAATATGTTAATTTAAATGGAACGGATAGAGTTTCAAATAGAAGGAGCTGATTTGAAAGTACAAATATATACACGACAGTCGTGCGTGTCAAAAGAATAATAACAATAATAATAAATCGATGATAATCATTTCGGAAACCCTACCGTCCATGTATGAGAGCCCGTTGGCGATGCAAGCTCCTGTGAGAATATCCGGTATGGTTGTAGGTGACGTCGTAGGTGGCGAAGTCGTGGTGACACACTCGTGGCAGCACTGGCCCGGGATGTCCACTAGTTGACCATCGCAGTCCGGCTGACCGTTGAGAAAACACCTGTTATCCCAAAAGGTGACAGAGTCTCCCATGCAAACACTTCCGTAGCAATTCTCTGAATCCCTACTGATTGTGGCACCTATAAATATAACACCGGTTTTAACTCATTGTCCAAAACAACATATACTTAACGGGACCTTTTCACAGATTTTGGCATGTATTGGAGTTTGTCATTAAATGTTTTCTTTTGACAAATGTAATCCAATTAAAACAAGAATGAAATTAAAGATAAACGTAACCCTCAACTGGGCTCGAACCACTGACCCCTGGGGTAAGAGTCTAACGCTTAGATCTCTCGGTCATCCGTGTTCATACATTATGTGATGTTTTTTATAATTTATAAGAGCAATCGTCGTAGTGTCACAAAACATAACGACAACAACAGAACTCTCAAAATTAATAAATCGTTTCGCGTTGTTACGCTTTATAATTTTCAAGTTTTTTTAATTGTCACAAGATGCATATAATGGATATTTTAGAGCATGTTTAATGTTAAGTACTACTGTTTCCTCAACAATATATTAACTAGAATGAAAATTTGCGAATCTGAAACAAATGTTTTTTAATTTTGTCAAAATATATAAAGTTCCCCTTGAACGTAAACATGTTTCTTAATATTGCTTAATTTTATGACCGATATGTGTAATCTGCAGCTTTGAAAACAGTTTATAGTTGCTAAAGAAAGATGAGAGTTTGTACCAATTTGTAACAAATATGAATGCAACATTGTTATTTTGTATCAATACTGGTCACATGTAATGCCTTTATATATGCTACTATGTTTTGATCATGTATACTCATGGACTGTATGACTATTTTATATATTGAATAAACCATATTTGAACACATAGAAATATAAAAAGAATCAGCCCGACCGTCCGGCCACTTTCATAAGAAGAAACACTTTATGCACCGAAATATAAAAAACTAACGTTAAGCCAAAAGAATAAGTCTTCACTATATTTTTTCATTTTTTTTACTTCTTTACATACATCTTTGATTTATTTATTTATGTATTTATTATGTATTTATTATGTATTTATTATGTATTTATTTATTTATTTATTTATTTATTTATTTATTTATTTATTTATTTATTTGTTATAGTCTCATCAATGTACACAGGATATAATCACATATATACCATCTTAATATACCCAAACGTGGAAACTGTTTGACAACACCAGCGTGTGTAAACCGTGACAAAGTTTTAAAAGAAATTGCTTTCAAATCATGCCAAATTTATAACAAGCTTATGGTGTGTAAAATATGCCTCCACATTAGCCACACAGCGGGTGTGAACAACCGTAAACTCTTTATAACGTGAGCCATTGTTTCGTAATACATAGTAACTGCAAGAACGTTATTAATACGCGTATATGTGAAACATGAACTGTAAATATGAATCAGATTTGTTGGGGGGTTTGGTTGTTGTTCATGTTGATGTTTGTTTAATGTTTTTTTTATGTTTCTTTAGCCACACCCGTGATCATAGTTTGTTATAATTGGACAAAGATATATATAGTTTTGAAATATGTAGTATGTTTATACATATATGTTAATTGAAATGAGCGACAACGAAAAAATATGTTTGCTGCAAAAAAAACACGAATATGCGATTGTATTAACTTGTGTATATATATAAAATAAAAAAATATATGGTTTGAAAGAATTTCGGACAAATTCAGGAAGTCCGCATATGTCGTTCTAGTTTAACACCATTATTCAATAATGGTGTACCATCTTCACAAAATATAGTTCGACCTGACGTAAACCAGGTGTACATGTATTGTGAAACTAGTCAGTGGTGTCGGCCATATTGAGGTGGTGAGTCGGATAATGGAGCGTGACGGATAACTCGGGCGTTAAAGGTTTATCAACTAATCAAATGTCATTGATCTAGTTAGACTGTGATCAGACATTTCCTTCTGGCGGTCATGTTCTACCAAAACCGGGTGTATAAAAATATTGATATGAAGGATACGAGATAAACTGTATATATAATACTGTACCTTCATCGTATATATTTCCATCCACTACACATGCGCCGCGAGGTACGGGTGGCGTTGTCATTGTTGTTTGTGGTGTTGTCGTGGTGGTACGACGTCTACTCAATGTCGTTGGTCGTGGTTTCCTGGTGAAGCGACGTCTACCAAACGAAGGCGAAACCAAGGATAGGCAGACGCACAGAACCACTATCAATACACTAAGTCCCTTCATGGTTTAACTTTACAATGGTTGTAATCTAATTTATCATTTATTTAACTCTAAGTATGAACACTTTCTGTCCTTTTTTACGCCTTCAACGAAGAAATAAACGTGTCTGTTCACACGATACACGCCATTCAATTATTAGCACTTAACGTTAAAACGCATAGCTAATATATGAAAACACAAACCGGTTTCGCAATCCTGTTTGAATGGGCTATTTATAGAAGTAACTACCAAGTAGCTTTCAAAATCAGGTTTAGCGATATCGTATAGGTAACAACTTTAAATTCACGTTCAAGTTTTGCATATAACTGCACATGTTAATGTATGTTGTATAGATTTCAGATTTGACTGGTTGAGCATGCTTGAGGATAGGTCGTAATAACAATATTTTGAAGCATCGAAACTGCAATGCCAGGGTCATATATTGTTGCCTTTGTTGAGTCCTCGCACTGAGGTTGTTTTTCGTGGGCGGCTGCAATTCTTGTAAAAAATGTTGTTTTTTTTAATCTGTAGATAGTCGTTAAAATTACCAGTGCTTGTGTCATATGGTTGTTTAATTTTAAATTGACATTTAAGGCGTAAACCAGTCATGTAATGACGTAACATCTACAGCAGATTGAACCGTAGCACATTTATGTACGGAAACCAATGCAACTAAACAGTACTTGTTTGTATAAATTGAATGCGTATTATAAGGGTTTTTACTATATGATATGCAATTATGTTTTAAAACCCTGTGCACATGTGGCTACAATCTATGCAACTCTCGCAAATTGCACAAACTTTTTTGAAGTTAAGACTTCCATTCAAAAAGAAATAGCAAACGTATATTAATTATTCAAACAACATAGCGAAAAAAGTTATAATGCAATAGAGGCAGAGTTTTGTATTATTGGCCTTAAAACTAACAATGATGCGAAGAATAATCAATGTCTAAGTACATTGATGATTACAATGTATAACCTGAAAAGGTAGAACCGTTGTCTACAAGTAGGAAATAATGTTGTTGTTTTTAATCATTTGGCGTTATTTATATCATTGTTAAACGTAACAAATAACACCTATCTTAACAAAGATTTAAGTTCAATATGTTTATCAGCTGAAACGGTTACGAAGATTTCGAAAGGCATGTAATTTGGCGCTTCTATGTGAATTGTATATGATATTTAAATATGAATAAACGTTTGTCGGTTATAACTTATCATTTAGGTGTCAGAAGGCTTAACAGTTTAAATCTAGCCAAAAGTAAACGGATACATAAGACAAGGATAGTTTGTAACATAAAATCATGTAATTAGACACTGGGTAAACTCCTCTATAAGCGGTTGGTGAATAAAATCTACTATCTTAAGATCATTCATCTTGCTCGAGGAAGTGAGATTGCATTTCATTGACACAGACCGAATACATTAACGATTGTAACTGGTCCACATCCGTAGAGGGGTTGGACGAATGTGTCACAGCTCGACAAACATGGCACAGCTCAATTAGTCACGTTATGTAGGTGTGAGCGGTCGCAGGTTTTAGCGGGAAAATCATATTATTAAGCAAATTAACAGTGTTTTAAGTTATATGGTAGTAATTTGTTATAAGCTATCTTGCACTTTCATTAGGAATGACAAAGTTACTGCCCAAACAAGCATTGTGATGGTCACATTTAATCGTTTACCTGTAAATGTGAGAGTGACCTCTAAATGTGACCGTGACATCTAAGGAAAGCATACAAGTTCAACTTACGAAATGCCGTCTTTTTATGTTGTTTATGTTTTTAAATACATGTGTAATTTCAAAGCATGATGAATGAACATATTAAGTCAAAGCAATCAGTTTTATGGACAAAATAGACCTTTGAATTACAAGTGTGACAATAAACCTTTGAGGAAGGGAGATGCGACACTTCGACTTTTGATGGTTCACATTTATAAAGTTATTTTATGAACCATCCACATATGGCACAGTTACAGATGAGACTGTAATTAGTAAGCTGCTAACAGCCAAATTAGAGCTATGACCTACATGTGTGTCCCTGATCGTTTAAGAAAGACGACAATCGTTGCATGTCACGTTTCGTCTTTTGATGATAGACATTTGTTTCAAGTTATTGCAATACTTCCATGTATGGCACAATTAGTGTGACATTACCTTTACGCTGTTGTGTCGGGCGTTACAGGCGACACGTCGTTTTATGAATTGGGACCGTTTGTGGTAGGTAATTATAAATTTCATTTAAACTTCGCACATACATACAGACGGGGGTTAACAGTTTTAACTTATCCTATGTATAAGACATATCAATCTTAATGTGTGTATTGAAATATCACAGTTAATAAGATTTGAACTCATACTTTTGCATCATGTTTAAGGCTAGGAACTTTTTGCATTTCCAAAAGAAACAAAAAAGTAGTTTTTTTACAAAGTTTGTTTTTATTTTTGGTATGACTGGTCGTAATTTTAAATGTTATTCTGTTTGTATTTCTTCCGCCCGACTCATTTTTATCAGTTCCTGTAAAACCAAATAAAACCATTAAAAACATACTACATATGGTTTTATGGTTTTATTTCAGAATACATTAGGCTTTAAGCCCATGAGTACACAAACATATAATACACAATGTAGTAAACCGTGGTCAATGACATACAGGTATATATATATATATATACTATTTTAGGCAATATAAGTTAACAATTTGTAACGAAAGAATTGGCAACTCTAAAGACATTCATATTCAAAATAAACAAATATTTTGAACAGTTATATATTAAGGTAATTATATAATATGCATATTGTAAAGTCTTATCGTATTCAAAATAAACTTGAATGTTCTAACAATGTGAAAACATATATTTTTTATTGATTGACAACACATAGACAGTAATATGTGGAGAGAGGCTATTGATAATATAATTCAGTTCTCAATTTAGCTTCGTTAAAAATAAATGTTGCAAGATTTTTAATTGTTTTAGCGTTGTCAGTTTGTAAAAGTTCGATAAATTTTATCATATTTGTGCGATTCCAATAATATCTACGTATATATTGTTTTCTAAGACTATTAAAAACTGGACATTCGAGTAAGAAATGGAACTCATCTTCAAGAACGTTACAGTGTTTACATTTTCTGTTTTCATACGGTGTCTTTTCAGGCTTGTGCCATCGCCCTGCTTCGACTTCAAGTCTGTGAGCAGATACTCGTAAACGCGTAAATTCGAATCTTAATTTTGAAATATTTACAACATTGAGATAAGGCTGAAATCTAAAAATTCCGTAAATACAATAATTTTTACCCCTTGTCGTTTGTTGTAACTCGGTTATCCAATTCTGAACGTATATATCAGATGTGCGTTGTTTAACAATGGATATAAAACAATTAACGTCTCCAACTCCCTGAAAAAACCATGCATCACCAAAACCTAGTGTATTTAATAGATGTTTAACAGATTTTACCCAAGTATTGTTTTCGGGATACATTTCGAGATCATGTACTAACATATTATAAACAATTTTAATATATTTAACATCATCAGATTGTAATATTTTTATCCAGTATTTTAAAACACAAACAATCCGTTTATTTATAAGAGGGTAACGCCCAAGTTCCCCGTAAATGAAATTATTCTGTGTTTGAGTTCGGACACCCAGCACCTGTTTACAATAACGTAGATGTATTCTTTCGATTTGGATGCTATTGTTTAATCCCCAAACTTCACAGCCATAATTTAAAATTGGTTCTATAAGTTTATCGAATAATTCAAGACTATGGCTAACTGAGATATTTGTAAATTTCACCAAATTTGATTTTAACTTAAAAAGTGCTTTTAGGGCCTGCCCCGAAAGCGCATCATATGTTGCTGAGAAAGATCCCCCCGTTGTGAATATTACTCCAAGATATGTAAATTTATTAACAATTTCTAGCTCATTTCCATGATATGTAAACTTCAAATGTTTTCTATTTTGTCCCCCATATAAATACATATACAGATGACAAAACCAGATGATTAACGTGTGTACAGCCTTATTCAGCTGACAGAACGGTAAGACGCATGGACTTCTAATTCTTTCATTTTGAGTGCATTGTCGTAAAAAAAAACTCCGATGGGTTAGCTTATTTAAATTTATTATAGAATTACTGGGATAAATCTCCTCGAGCCACGACTACAGTTTGTTTAGTTTCATGAGGTCATAAGACTTTTGCTCGGCACAAACCATCTAACCACTCGCCAAGGCTCATTCTACAACTTCTTGTAGTGCATGTTTCTAAGCCTCGCTTAAAAAACGTGTATGTATTCAACGCTAATCTGTTATTCCAGTCAGAATCAGCCTAGTAAGAACCAGAGCATATATGTGCTCTTTACTCCCAATCGGTTAACTGAATAGACGTGTGTGCTATTGAAATCGTCCATAGAAGATATAACATGAACGCTAATAGGCGTTAACGACGTTTTGAAGAAGACAAAATGAGAACAAAACATATTATTACACTTTACTTTTATTCCTGTTGTTATCTTTCATTTACCTATCACTGTATGAATTTTATGTGCGTTAATAATATAACAATATATACCCCGTTCGCGTGTGCAGTTTCTAAATACAAACGTAGATTTTCTTACACTTACTTTGATATGAACATGTTCACAACAAACGTTTTCGCAGCAAATATAACGTGCTAACTCTGGGCCATTCAACAAAGACAAACATTAATCTTGATTCGCACTTTTCAGTTGCATAATTTGTATGATGAGAATACAAATGAAGCAGCATTTATGTTTAGTTTTTCATTGATGTTGTCTTTCTTAATATAATACGTGAGGACTAAATGCAAAGATAGTACGGATGTTTTTTTAAAGTATATCAAGTGACAACATAAAATTTCTGTTGTGTAAATATAGAATTTACATCTGTGATCCAGTCTCTTTAAGAATGGAACTAGCTGGTGGTTTACAGATAAGGAACGTTTTATTATAAATTTAACGCATTAAACCCGTTGAATAAAGATAAAGTTTATTCAACACCTTGCTTTATACAACATCTGGTTATGGACTATTTTTGCTAGCCGTTCACTCCTGTTTCATTTCTTTTTAAATTTTGGTTGATACAAGTATTGAATTTTTACTTTTCAAATCAATATACCGTATATGAATAAAAGCAACACACTGTTTCCTTTCTAATTGATTTAGAATAAGAAAAAAGGATGCAACGGAGGATTGAACCAGGGATTGAACCAGAAACTGGACGCTACAAAGCTTGCACGACTGCGAAATTGTTTGAAAAAGAACTTTTAACAACACAAGTGACGAAATAATTTGATTGCGTCATCCATGTCAATGACTCTAATGTCTGCAGTCGTTTTTAATTTAACGGTTTAATGTGTTTACGATGGAATATTAAAATATAATGTGAAAAACACTGTTGGAATCTATTACTCGAATGAAACTGGTGAGACTGCATTTTCGATTTTCTTAAAATATCGAATGTACTCGAATAACTCGATGTTTTAATAAATAAATAACGGCTTAAGAAAAGTGTCAGTGAATTATTCTTTGGCTTTTCTAAGGAAATCGATGTTGAATTAAAGGTTAGTTTCTTTGATGATTAAGTCGTTTCTTTGTAATTCGATGAAAGAATGTCTATTCACAAAGAATTTCCTGCGTACACCAAGTGCTTTAAAATGGAAAAGAAAGATGGCGGTGAAGAAATGTATACTTAATGTTATGTGCAGAATTTCATCTCGTCATGGAAGCAAACAAAACTTGAATTCGACGAAAATAAACATGGTTTTTACACAACTCTGTTGAATAGAACAAGAACAAGTATATGTTTGACTTTTTTATGCCAGTTTGTAAAAAGTAAAAATTGTGTGAAAAAAGAGTTCTTTAAAATGAACAATATCGGCGGGGATAAATGATGAATCATGCTTGACGTAGGGGTGTGCATATGTACGTTCAAAATGGCAGCTATTTTTGTTATTTGGTATTTTGCAGTGGTGGAACAATAATTTTTATTTGAACAAAACTGTGTGTGTTCTTCTTGAGTGTGTACTACATGTATTTTGAATGCTTATTAAATCTGAATCGGGGCATTTAGCGATATTTTTCTTGTTACCCTTCTTTTGCGTTGAATTCTATGGGACTATTTCGAGTGGAGTAAACGAGAAAGTCATAAATAATTTTATACTACTACGCAAGGTTAGATTCAGTTAATCTAATCAATTTTTCTATTGTTTTAGCAATTAAAGAATACTATTTTGATTGCATCAGGAACACATTAAATAAAAAACAATATTGTAGGATAAATATAATACTATGTTTGTGTGATTGTAAACTTGAATTTATCCGACACGTGTCAGAAATGCTTAGGCCAAAAAAATAAGATTCTGTGCTTAGGGCAACGGTCTAAAAAAAGCTAGGTAGGGTAGGGATTGAGATTTTGTTTTTTTTTACCCAAGAATCTAGGTATTGCAACGGTGTTCCTACTGCCTACTCCTTTGCATCCATAACAAACTATGATACTTATATTACTTAATTTAAAAATGATTTCAAGTACTAACATTTATTGTAGTAAACATTTGTTTCATTCTTTGGTGTAAATTGTAAATAATTGTTGAAAATAAAATCTTTTTTTTTTTCATTCGAATTTTTTTCAATGTGTGTTATACATTCAATACTATTCGAAAAAAAAACAATTCTGAAGAAGTCACAAATATTAAAATTTTACTTAAAAATATGCATGTGCATATAAATGGAAAGCGTACATGTTATTTTATCTATTTACAATACCTCTATATTTGATTAATTTAATACTTATCATAGTTTAATGTAACTCCTCCTCTGCGATTGATGCACATAAAACTGCACATGCTACCTTAATGCCGTTGCATTTTTTCTCTGGGGCTTTTTATGTGTCAGATTAAAAATTCAAAGTACTGACAGTACTGGTGTGACGATGCTTTTGAGAGGATGGATATAAAAGCATCAAGTTAAGTTTATCTACATCACCACAATCACCACAATTGTGTATGTTGGTACGAAAAAAAATTGGTACAAAAAATTTTCGAAAAAAATTTGGGTACTAAAACAAATTTGGGTACGAAAACAAATTTAGGAACAATAAAATTGGGACCGAAAAAAAATTGGGTGCGAAAAAAATTTGGGGATTAAACAAAAATTTGGTACGAAAAAAATTGGGTTCGAAAAAATAATGGGTACGAACAATTTTAGGTACGGAAAAAAATTGGGGGAACGGGAAAGTAGTACCTGTGGGGAACTTGACCCATTTTCGGCCGTTTCCGGCAAACATCAGATAAGTTCCTCGAAGGCAATAGTATGAATACACATTTCGGAAGCGGTAATGCGGTCCTACCTACGCGCGTCAAAATGTAAGCGAAATATGTAGACAAGTCTGTCAGGAATGTTTGAATTAACGAAGAAAATGGTGTATTGATGTAAGTTTTTTGAAGAAATGTGCAGAAAATATATTAAACAAGAGCTGTGTTTGTGAAACACAATGCTCCCTGCTGCGCAGCTTTGAAGCAATATATTTTACCTTTGACCTTGAAGGATGACCTTGACCTTTCACCATTCAAAATGTGCAGCTCCATGTGATACGCGTGCATGCCAAATATCGAGTTCATATCTTCAATATTGCAAAATTTGACATTTGACCTTGAAGGATGACCTTGACCTTTTACCACTCAAAATGTGCAGCTCCATGAGATACGCATGCATACCAAATATGGAGTTGCTATCTTCAATATTGCAAAATTTGACCTTGACCTTGAAGGATTTTGACCTTTCACCACTAAAAATGTGCAGCTCTATAAGATATGCATGATTGCCAAATATCAAGTTGCTATCTTCAATATTGCAAAATTTGACCTTTGACCTTGACCTTGAAGGATGACCTTGACCTTTCACCACTCAAAATGTGCAGCTTCATGAGATACACATGCATGCCAAATATCAAATTACTATCTTCAATATTGCAAAATTTAACCTTTGACCTTTGACCTTGAAGAATGACCTTGACCTTAACATTTCACCACTCAAAATGTGCAGCTCCATGAGATACACATGCATGCCAAATATCAAGTTTCTATCTGCAATATTGCAAAAATTATGGGCAATGTTAAAGTTTTCGGACGGACTGACGGACGGACAGACTGATGAAAAGACAGACGGACAGTTCAAAAACTATATGTCACCCTTCAGAGGAATAAAAAAGTTGTGGCGAAAATTAAAATTTTCGGACGGACGGACAGATGCCATATATTTGACCTTGAAGGATGACCTTGACCTTTCGCCTTTCAAAATGTGCAGATCCATGAGATGCACATGCATGCCAAATATCAAGTTGCTGTCTTCAATATTGAACAAGTAATGGCCAATGTTAAAGTTTTCGGACGGACGGACAGACGCCATATATTTGACATTTGACCTTGAACGATAACCTTGACCTTCAGGCTTCACCTCTCACTACTCAAAATGTGCAGCTCCATGAGATACACATGCATGCAAAATATCAAGTTACTATCTTCAATATTGAAAAAGTTATGGCCAATGTTAAAGTTTTCGGACGGACGGACAGACGACATATATTAGACATTTGACCTTGAAGGCTGACCTTCACCTTTCACCACTCAAAATGTTCAGCTCCATGAGATACACATGCATGCCAAATATCAAATTGCTATCTATAATATTGAAAAAGTTATGGCCAATGTTAAAGTTTTCGGACAGACGGACAGACGCTTTATATTTGACATTTGACCTTGAAGGATGACCTTCACCTTTCACAACTGAAAATGTGCAGCTCTATGAGATGCACATGTATGCCAAATATCAAGTTGCTATGTTCAATATTGAAAAAGTTATGGCCATTAAAGTTTTCGGACGGACGGACGGACTGACACACTGACTGACTGACTGACGGACAGTTCAACTGCTATAGGCCACCCTAACGGGGGTATAAAAAGCAATGGCGATATTTTTCTTAGCCACATAATTGTTAATAGTTTGATATCACAAAATGAAAGTGAAAGTAGAATTGTCAAAAATGACAACCTGTCAACGTTAGATTTTGCTGGCACGAGAGGGCGATTACACTCAATGTGTTCACATTTTTACCATAGGCTTTGTCAATGACCTTTATAGTATGGGTAGCTTTGATTTTATTTATTGCTATCATGTAACTGCATGATTGTGTATATGTTTACAATACACAAAGCATAAATAATTATATAAATATACTGATTGAGATTATAATAATCTGAGAACTATAGCCAGGTCAATTAAGGACTTAAAATACAATTTTTTGTCCTGATATCATGAAGAAATGACCATGCATGTCCTAGATTTCAAAATCAAAGCCCTGGTCTGACACATTGGTAACATTACCGTTAAAGCGGGTATATACGATCTTGTCAAATATTTATTTATTAATATAAAATGTGTAAAAACTTATTATACATATATTTCAATATGAACTAAAATAAAAGTTAAGAAGAACATGTGTCGAAAAATGCTAAATAAGCCAGATATTTAATTCTGAAATCGAAAAAGGCTGTACAGCCGAATTCGCCAGCATGTATATCATGCCTGTACGATGTGAATCTAAATTTAGTTTAACGGTTCATTTGAAATTCCTGCAGCGATATCGATTCATACGACACACAAACACTTACCAAAAAGACGAATGCATCGGTTATTGTAGGAAAATAATTACGAACTATCTTCGTCACAATCGGCTCAGGGCCCTAATTTGTATTTGCTGTATTTTATGAAATTCGTCTTAAATGTATCATTTTTTTTGCATATTGTGTGTTATTATAACATATTTGTATCAATATTTTACAATTCAGCACATATAAAAATCGTATATACCCGCTTTAAACTGTTACCAGGCTTCTATAATTAGTTTTTATTGAACTATATAATGTAAGGAAATCTAAATCAGGCCCTGATTTTTCTTGTTTTAAAACAATCATAGATCAGTTATTGCCTCTGGGTAATGACCAATTTTTACTTACTTGTCACACCCTTAAAACTTTCCACACTTCTATAATAGCAAATCTGGATTTAGGTGATCTTCAATGGTACATTTAAACTTTAGCTCTGTTGCAAGAGTGCTGGTCAAGTCAAGTAACTTATTTTAATCTAGGCCATGTCAAAATCAAAGTGTCAAAGACAAATGAAAGATGCGTTTATTAATTCTTGTCCGGTTGTTAACTACTGCTGTGAGTTTTATATAATATAACTGATGAACATCATGTGAGAGAAAATTCACATTATCATTGTATATCAGTTTTACAGCCTTTTAGATAACAAAGTTGGCTAGTTTTCAATGTCGCTTCTGGGGATCAAACCCGTAGGGCTTTTAGGAAGATTCTGAAATTGTTCGATCCCTCGATAGCAACCAAACCAAAAATTAAGTCAAATATTGCCGACTCGGTTTTTTTTTGAGTCGGTTCATGAGAGATAATGGAGCTTGATTGGTCATTGTCGGCTCGGGTACTACTTACATGTACCCCGGTAACTCTTAAGTATACTAATATGTACCCCGGGTACTCTTAATTATACTTACATGTACCCCAGGTACGGAAAATATACGTAATTGTACTCGGTCCATATTAGACTGTACCCGAGTTGTATTCGCGCCCAAAATCCGATGTCGTAAAACGCGCAACCGATTATCTTAAACAAACTTCTCTTCAAAAAACAATGCATCAACGTGCTTTTTGAGTATGTGTTCCGATAATATAGAGGCCATTCTACAGAAAACTGACATAAATGTGTATATATAATAAATACAAAAAAGTCGACAACGACTGATTTAGGGTTAAATTTCCCGGGTACATTTTAGTATATTTACCGTACCCGGGATACATGTAAGTATACTTAAGAGTACCCGGGGTACATGTACGTAGTACCCGAGCCTACAATGAACAATCGAGCGATAATGGAAGGTGCAACATCTCTCACGCCCCCTAGCATCGCCTTTAGCAGTATTCAATTTTCAACAGGAAAGTGCTGGAGTCATTGATCCCGAGGAACAAGAAAACAATTTTATTAATGTTCGAAATAAATAATTTGATTAATGGCAAGTCTATTATTTGAGCCAGGTAACAGGAAAGGCGCAGTCCAATCAGTATCCAATTAAATTATTTGTTATTGTCAGAAAACCGCTTTTAAGCAAACAGCTTTCAAGCGACTGCAGGCTGATCTAGATCCAAACTGGCCACAATCGCCTTAATGTCTCTTTTACTGTGACACAGCTCATTTAACTTTAAAATGATAAAAAGTACTAACATAGAAGAAAGAGTACAAACCAGTAAATAGTTTGAAATCAATGTTGAATTTCATGACCGCTTGGTGATTTGCAAATCCCCGATGTAATGTTGATATCGGGTATCATAGTAATTCAATAAGTCGCAAAATGCTCGAATACAATTTATGAAGCAAAAGTTGACTTAAATTGATAACTAAAAATACCAGTATACCAGTTTTGCCGTGTCAAGCTGTTACGATCAAGAAAGTCCTTCATTCACATCGAGTATATATCCTTCGAATTCCATCTGTTGTTGTCATAAGCGGAGATTTAGTGAATAAATAATTCATATATCCTAAATGACAGCTTCTAAATAGCGAAACAAGTCAATTTATGCTGTAAGAAAGTTTTAACACGAGACTCTCATGGGGCGGCCATTGTTCAATGTTGAAACACGAACGACAACTCTTCTAGGCGAATGTAGAATCTCCGCTACAAGTCAATATTTTTCAACAGAAGTGGGATATTGTTTTTAAGTTTTTGACTGTACCGCTGATTTATAATATAAAAAAAGCCCCAGTAGTGCGTTCAGTTACAGCTAACGTTCGCCAATGATCGTTCGTTTCCGATTCGGTCTTATTGAACGATAAGTTCGGCGCGAACGTTTCAAGATGGCGGCTCCCAGAAAATTGATTGCGATTTTGATGGAGGATATCGCGTATAACCACATTGTATCAGAGGAAAGGTCGTCGGAAGACTAAATACTGACAATTTCATAATACAAAACTATTAATACCCGTATTCTTTTTTAGATTAAGACTTAAATAAAAGATATTCAAAAATAATAAAACCTATCATAATTTTATTATAATTATAAGTGGTGTGGATGCAATATTGTTTTTTTTCATTAGCGATCGAAATTTAGTGTAAGAGGTGCATTGAATCAGTTATAAAACAAAGCCCTAAAATAGCTCAATACATTACAATCTTCAAATGTAGTTGTAATTTTCTTTTACATTGAATGAATTTTCGTTTCGTTTTCATTTAATGAAAAAAATAATAAATTTTAGCATTCAAATGGAAAAAAACACATGCATATTTTGCGAATTGAACTGTCTTTCAATGTACATGTATATTGAAAACTCTTTTGTAGTGATAATGAGCGATAAAAATCTGGCATTTTATTATACCATAAATCTATACATTTATTTTACCCAAGTATTTAATATCCATATTATGATCAAACGCGATTGCTTTTTTTCACGATGATGTTTCGAACACTGCAGTAACGCACGATCTTTACACGTTATATTTGCAGGTACCCGTTAAATACGTTAATTGTGTAGCAGTAAATTTGTACAATATTTTAAATGTATTGTTATTATTAAACACTTTATTGTTATGTTTAAACAGAGACGTAGGTCTCTGGTTTAAACTGGCTAATATATATATATATATATATATATATATATATATATATATATATATATATATATATATATATATATATATATATATATATATATATATATATATACTTAATAGTTCCTTTTGATCCATTTCGGACAAATGTACGTCTATTTTTTAAATATGTTCAAATATTTTATTAAAGCAACTGTTAAGTTTTGGGCTCAATATGCCATGAGATGACATGGAGGTATCATAAATTGTGTTTAATGACCAGACACCTGTGGTTTATGACCCCATACAGAGACATACAAGTATAGGTCCCTGGGTTTATGTCACCCTGTTTTCTTAGTAATTGGCTGGACAGTATCCGATCATATCGAGATAATTGGTTTGTGATGAACAAAGGGGCAATGAAACACTGGGTGGTTAAAAATGCTAAAATAAAGAGTGTCAAAATTGGTGTAAACAATTAAATTAAACATTTACATGTATCAAGAGGATGTAGTTAATCTAAAACAAGGTAAGTTTTTACAGACATATATAGGTTCAAATCAGTTTCTTTATGTTGATTACATAAAATCAATCAATTTGTTGTTTGTTTTCGTCCTTATTTGTGTTCGTTCATTGGATTCTATTTAATCTGAAAGAATTTCAATTACTGAGTATTTTGTTGTTCTTAAAAAGGGTCGCGAATATGATTGAAACCTTATCACGATGCGGTTCATCAAACGCAAACAATAGCAGAATGGCCGCAGTGTTGACGGCCAAAATTTGAGCATGCGCAAACTTGACGTCATTATTGGAATCCCCAAAACCTCCTATACTCTTTGTTTATAATTCAATTCATTTTATGTGCTACAAAAAAAAATGTATCGAGGTTACACTGAACAACAACGACAACTTATATGTCCGCCATCTTGGTTTCGCTAGCGAACTATAGCGAACTTCCTCCCGAGAGGGTTCGCTTCGGTTCGAGAACGTTCGTTGCGAACCGAGCGTCCAATAGCGAACGTTCGCGACCTTTCGCGAACTATAGCGAACGTTCGCTGTAACTGAACGCACTACAAATGAATTTTGACACTTGAAGGTCATTACAGCGGGGATTTCGGTACCTGATCGTGCTTGTGCAAATATGCACTATGAATTCATACTGGGAATCCCAATAATAATGTTTATATTTTAGTTTTTCAAGATCAAACTTGGATAAAAACAATGTTTCATCAGTGATTTAAGTGTATTTTGCAATATTCTATATTAATATCCGCAGTATTTTGAGAAATAATCAATATTAAGGGGGATTTCTGGGGATTTCGTTGGATTTCGGGGGATTTCGGGGGATTTAGGTAATTACGGGGATTTCGGTATTTCTACGACCCGAGCATTATCTCAATCGGACTGGCTCGGTCTTTTACATAGGTCGCCATTGTGAAGATTTTTTTATGGTATCATACCTTAGACGATGCTGAAACAGCATCGTCAAAAATACATTTCAAATATTTCAATGTTCATATTAAGAAGTACAAATTTGTTTAAAAAATAAGTTACAACCAATTTTCCCATATAAATACTATTACAAATAACAAAACATTTGAATCATTTAATATTCACGTATTTTCAGTAATTTGCAGAATCATCCCACCCATTAAAATTCATCGTGTCCGTTTTACAAACCTATGTTTTGAAACTGCTACTGTCAACATCCATCCTCTAACAAATCACAACACACTTATAGTATTTTATATAAAAATAAACTGGTTAAAAACAAATCAATTTTTCGAAGTTTAAAATTCATTTAGTATGCAAATTGCTGTTTAAACAAAAGTTGTCAGATACTGACCAGGTGTTTTTCCTTCTTTAGCAGGGGCCTTATATAGGCCCCTTTCCCCATGGGAAAGACCTCTTCCCCACAATAAATTTCTTTAAAATAGTGCAAATTCCCCAAAAATTTAAGTTAACCTTTGACAAAATCCCCGCTTTCTTCTTTTTTGTATATTTTCCCCCTAAAATTGAAGGCCAGACGTCTCACCCATATTAAAAAAACGCATTGCTGATTTTATCAATGTATTTAATTTATTTTTACAAAAAAATCACTTTTATAATTGTAAGGAATCAATGAAGTACCTTTAACAACAGAACACATGCTGGACATCGATAACAAAATTAAACAGACTAAGATTTAAAAGCACAAAGCGATTCTCGGTATTACGAAAGTTTAATTGAAAATTTATCGGTGGAGAAATTATGTGACAACTCATAATTTTACTATAAGTCAATAGACTAGCCACAAGCAAAAAGCATTATTATGCGTAAATTGTATGGAGTAACTAACTGTTTATACCCCAAATACGACGATCTGAGTTGCAGAACGTGTATTCGTTTGAGTGTATAAACTATCGACATATTTACTCTGAAGTTTTAGCTGCGCATGCGCAGGAACATTTTATGAATGTTAACAAAAATACGACGTAATGTTTACTGCTCATATTTCTTTTAAGCTCTCTTTTATTTTCAGATTTTAATTCTTTGAAATAAATAAATTGTTGCTATTTTATTATTTAACGGACATTCGGATCGGCAAAATAGCATTTTCAATTGGCCCTGTCTTAAACGTCGGTCACGTCCGACACATTCGAAAATGTCTGCTCGTGGCATCGGAGATACCTTTGTTACTTATTGAACGAAGACGTTACATCAAAAACACGAAACATTCTAATGATTCACATATCTCTTTGTGAATGTTCGCAGTTTGGGTTGAAAAACACGTTAAATTGACGACATTTTCGACAATGCTAACGAACGCCATATGCCTTTATACGGTATTACCTCCCCTGAAAATAAAGCGCTTACGACTTAAAATTTCAAGGAAAATTCGGCTTTGAAAACTTGAGGGTCGGCGGGGTTCTGCTAGGTAGGGTCGGGTTGCCCGAAACACAAAATTTTTTGGGGGGCCTTACACGGCTCGGCAAGCCCCGCCATGTAAATCTTCTTCAACTCGTCGGATAAATTCAGGTACACAAACACACTACATTTTATTTTATATGTAGCCAAAATGTACATGTGTTTGCATCCCTACACACTAGACGTACCAAGATCATGTATGTTTTGTATACCCTATTAATTATGTATTTTACATTGCTATACAATAGACAAAATCAACACGAGAATGTGCATTGTATTCCTCTAAAACAGAAATAAACAAAACATTTATATATTGTATCTCCTTACAACAGACATACCCAGAACATGTGGTGCTGTGTACTGATATAAACTCGGGATAGTTTGTCTTACAAAAAGTGTTTTCTTTTCTAAAAAATATTTTGACAGTTTGCGGTCGTCTGTTAAGTTTAACAGGCACAACATTTTCGCTGTTGAAACTAAAATCTACGGAAGCGCATAGTAGTCAAATATTTTAATATTGAATGCAGATTTTAGCAATTATTTTATAATGCAATTTTAGCTTCTTTTTTTTATTGCATGGCAATTAGAGCCGCAAGGATGTACTATCAGAAACATTTCTTAGGGGCCGAATAAAAGGTCGCGTTGATGCTTATGCAAAAGTTGGACATGAGACCATTTTCACCATGGATGAAAAAACAAAGTTGTACGACCATGTTACCTATATGGCAGAAATTGGATTTTGGTACGCAAAGAAGTCAGTGCAATATATGGGTAAAGATTTTGCGGAGTCTTTGGGAAAAGCATTTAAACCTGACCAAACAAAGCCTTAGTTATATTTGGTTTTATAGATTTTGCAAACGATGGCCTGAACTGAAGTCATCAAAACCTCAAAAGCTAGATCTTTCGAGAACAAAGACGTCAAGAGAAACACTCAAATAATAGAACAATGAAATTTTCTATGTACAATCAGAGAACAAAATAGTAGATACATATAAACCTCAAAAGATATTCATTATCGACGAATCTGGTGTCAACAGTGAACAAACTCTACCAAAAGTCATATGCAGAAAGGACACTGTTCCACAAAATATAACATCTGCACGGCCATTCATAGTTTCAGCTGGTAATGCTGCTGGTCAAAGTGTTTAACCTTATTATGTCTTCCCAGGACAACGTTGGAACGACGTATTTTTTAAAGGATCCTGTCCAGGGTCAGCAGGCGAGATGTCAGAGTCTGTATGGTCAAATACATCAGTGTTCCTGAAATATCTGACAAAATCTTGTATTTCCTATATTCATACAGACAGCGAATATTCCACACTCCTACTGTACGATGGTCACCGCTCACACATTTCATAAACATTGGCTAAAAGGGCAAATGCGAATTATGTCATCCTTTTTGTTCTGCCACCACACTCTAGTCATTTGAACCAGATCCTTGATGTAGGCATTTTCGAGCTTTTTAAAAACACCTTTCATCAGGATTGTCAGCGCTTCATGAAGATAAATCCTGGCTTCAGTATTACAAAATACAATATTGCCGAACTTACATCAAAGCCCTATCTAAAAGCCCTTTCTCCACAAAGTTAGCATCAGCATTCAAGAAGACTGGAATATCACCATACAGCAAATTAGCAATTAATGACTCCAAGATATGACTCCAAGATAGCACCATCTACAATCTTTGATGAACTAGATATAACCACGGAATCAACAACATAAAGTGAAGGAACCCCAAACCTGATGCAGAATGCCGGTGATGCAAAACAAAATTTTGAGTCCCCAGTTGTTGACTTCTTTACCAAAAAAAGAATCACTAATGCAGTTAAGCCCAGTTGACCTTAACATTTGTGCCTCAATTTAAAGTCAGAGCAACTTGATGGACGAAGAGAATATTTAGCAGGTAACAGCTGCAGTCAACAAATCCGCAGTCGCTAGTGATCCTGAAGATAAAGAACATCACACACCAAAGGGACCTAAGCCCAGTACATCTGGACTCAGCAAACAGATCCATGACAAGTAGGTCACGCGAGTTGTGTATCGGGTTATTTCTAAAAAGTTGACACAGCATTTGTAACATATTGCAAGATATGTACATTTCCAGAAAGGAAATTTATTTTTGCGTTGAATAAGACCGAATTCATGGAAATCGCTGCTCAATTGATGGCGTTATGGCTGTGCAAATCGATGGACTCTGTTTTCGGCTCATTTTGAGCTGAATACCTAGTTATAAATATATATTTGGTAGTTGTTGTTTTTTTCAGAGAAGATGATTTTTCGTAATAATTTGATTAGTTTTCATTCAAAACGATGTTTTTACTAATAATTATCACAGCCACACGCTAACCACCTGTGACATGAACATGTGTGTAATTTGTTTCCCTACACTAACATAACCTGAACATGTGTGTGTGATTTGTTTCCCTACACTATAGACATAACCTGACCATGTGTGAGATTTGTTTCCCTACACTACAGACACAGCCTGAACATGTGAGTGAATTGTATCCCTAAACTATAAACATAACCTGAACATGTGTGTGATGTGTTTCCCTACCATATAAACATAACCCTTAACATGTGCGGGATTTGTATCCCTAAACTATAGACATAACAAGATCATGTGAGTGATTTTTTATTCCTCCACTATAGACATAAAAGATCTTGAATGTGAGCTGTATCCCTACACTTTAGACATAACCTGACCACGTGTGTTCTTTGTATCCCTACACTATAGACATAACCTGAACATGTGTGTGATTTGTTTCACTACACTATAGACACAACCTGTACATGTGTGTGATATGTATCCCTAAACTATAGACATAACCAGATCATGAGTGTGATTTTTATTCCTACACTATAGACATAACCAGATTTTTTAATGTGAGCTGTATCTCTACACTATAGACATAACATGAACATGAATGTGATCTGTATCCTTACACTAAAGACATTAACAGCATTGTGTACACACCGGTTTTACTGACCTGTGAACTAACGCGAAAGGAATTGTGGGTAGCACTTCTTTTTGATTATCGCTATCAGTCTTAATAGAGATTCAAAATCACATTTAAACATAATTAAATAACATTTCTTTGAACAACATTCCGTTTTAAACACACAATAAAAACTATTTTTCTTTCATTATTAACATTTTCATTCCTACGCAGAACTACTTTGGCGGAAGCATAATTCCCCAAACCAGAGGAATGTGATGCGTCTGTGCGTAGTGACGTCATTATCTATGTATAGAATGCATAAATTTATGTCAGAATACACTAAATACGTTCCCTATATAATTCAATGTGAAAGCGACAACTTTAGGCCAAAATAAATGCAACATTTTGCACATAGAGACTCATACCCATACCTTTTCTTAAAGGCCATTCTAAGCGAAATCGATTTATGCAATAAAAAAGATATGTCAATGTTCAATGCAAGAAAGAACTTTGGTTGAAAGATGGTTTACTATAGTATTCAAGTTTATCATATTTCAGGGATTCAGTAGTGAACACCTATTCATGCCCTACCATTTTCTCCGAAAGATAACACCCGAATAATAGATAAAAGTGTAAAACATGCCTTCCTGTCAACTATGTGTTTTTTTTTTAGAGAGTACAGGAGTGTTCTGTAACCTAAACAGATTATGCTTGTGATGTGTATCCCTACACTATAGACATAACCTGAACATTCATGTGATCTGTATCCCTACACTTAAGACATCAACTGAACATGTATGGGATTTCTATTGCTACGAGCTAGATATGTCCAGAACGTGCATACGTATTATTTATTTACCAATTAGACATAGCACTTTCTTAATCGGCGGACTTAGTACGCGTGCAGAGCAGACATAACGTTATCACGCATGTTCTTTGAAATTTAAGCAGAAGATTTATTACACCGCGTGCTTTTAATTTACTTCAAAACAGAAGAATAAAGAACACGCTTGGCAAATTTAATATTTAAAATCGAAATCACGAGAAATAGTATGTGTTCTGTGCCATTCAAATACTTTAGGTATAACGATACAACATATGTTTTCTTTTATTCATCCACAGTCGACATAACGGATATTTCGTATGTGTGTCAACGACGTTAAGCAGTAGATATAGAAAGAACACTTTTTATTTTGAAAAGGTTTGAATTAGCTTATATGTTATGTTCACAATATTCTTTTAAGTAACATTTGGCATGTATTGTTTGTTTTCCTGGAAAGCAAATTTAAACAGTTGTCCTATTAACATCTATGACTGTTATGTGTTGTGTTTGCTTTTTTCAAACACTTGTTTGTATGAAATAATATACGTAAAAAAATCCACAAAAATAAACTTCACAAATATTGCATGATTGTTCATCTGGGCAACACTCTTTGTTCCGCCCACTACTGTCTCGGTGCAGTAGTGAGTGTAGTGGTGACCTCGATACACTTGTGGCAGCACTGGCCCGGGATGTCCACTAGTTGACCATTGCATTTCGGCTGACCGTTGAGAAAACACCTGTCATCCCAAAATGTGACAGAGCCTCCCATGCAAACACGTCCATGGCAATTCTCTGAATCCCTACTGATTGAGGAACCTATAAATATAATAATGGTTTTAATAATTTGCCCCAAACACGTTTAATTTCACACTCACGCCTGTTTTACGTGTTGCGTAATTATGTGACCGATATGTAAAATATATGCTGCTTCAATTACGAAATCATGCGTCTCTAATACTGGTTTCTAAACTTTAAGTTAACCCATTTATGCCTAGCGTCTAGAAAAAAAGGCCTTGGCAAACAGCGTAAACCCAGATGAGACGCCGCGCCTAAATTGGATTTTTGCTAAAAAGAGACGTCATTTAAACGAAAAATGTCATCTGGGACGCCACATTAAGCACATGCATTATGCCCAGTTTTCTCAGAACGCGACTCAAATATTAGTGAAACATCTTAACAATATATAGTTTGACTTTGCGCTCAATAGGTGGTTTTTTGGAGGTGCTGACGGCCATAATGGGATGGGCAGCCGGGTAATGGACATGATGGAAGACGCACGCTTTACAGGTTTCTGCACTGTATTTCGAACTAAAAGCCAATGAAATTTTACGATATGATCCATAACAATGATAATTTATAGTTACAGTCAATGTTTACGTGATATTTCCGCACAC
Source organism: Dreissena polymorpha (assembly GCF_020536995.1). NCBI lineage: Eukaryota > Metazoa > Mollusca > Bivalvia > Myida > Dreissenidae > Dreissena > Dreissena polymorpha. The sequence goes on from NC_068356.1 coordinate 32,789,762, forward strand.
AAAATCTTCAATAATATCAAATACGCTTTAGGCCCAGTCCTATATAGATGCCGAATCAACGCGGATCAAATCCGACATGTGCACCGTGTAGCAGCCATGTAACTCCGTGTAGATCCGTGTAGGTAACTAGTGTTTCACTTACTTAATGGGGTAATCAACACAAATTATATGTTGTAAATTGCATAAACATAAATCATTCCTTACCAATTGTTTAACTTGATTTCGTCTGCCATGGTGATTATTAGAAAAAAAATCAGCGCGTCAAAAATTAAATATGGCGCCCATAGTGTGTATTGGCTGTTGTTGTAGAGAAAGAGCGAGGTTCCCGGTTAAGCAATTGGTTGGAATGATTCATGTAAATGTAATTTACAAAATATTTTCAGTTGATTACAGGGATTTATCATGTCGTCTGTGGATGTTTCTGTTGAAACTGAAAGTAGATAGAGAAAGAGCGAGGTTCCCGGTCTGCGAGCGCATTTCAATAAGCGAGCGGGGTGACAGCGATTTAATTATGGGTTATGACGCACTTCTGTTGCTTTTCAAAATGGCGAGTGCTCTACTTTGCTATTTTTAAGAAGATGTTTTGTCGGAAGATTTGTATTGATCTAGTATGTGTATACATTATAATAAACAACGGGTAACTAAAAAAAAAACAAATAAATAAATGAAACAAACAACATTGTCATCCAGCGCCTATGGGACCAAACACGATCTACCTTAGACCGAAAATAGCTCGTATAAAACCATTTTTTGTCGTTTTTGGTGATTCCAACATTCTGCAATCGGGCCTCGTAGGTGTTAACTCGTATTTCGCATAAATAAATAGACCCAACACTCCCTGGTCTGTGGTTTCCCTCAGGTCACTGTTGTTGAACACTTGAGCATCACGGCTGATCCGTTGCGGCCTACTTCCGCCCAAATAAACTTGTAGTCGGCGTCGACCAAGGCCATGCGGATTATGGAGTGGTAGCCTGTGTAGTTGTTGTACAATGAGCAACCACGACGAGGATACTGTATGGCGATGTGCTTACCGTCCAAGGCACCAACGCAGTTGTGCAGCTGCCAACGGTCGCCAAACTGCTTGGCGAAGTTCTTCCACTAATCTGGCGTTTCAGGACAGGGAGTTAGTTATTCAAGAAATGTTAAGAGTATCGCATTACACATCTGACAGATGATCGTGGAGATAGTGTTGTGTGCGGCCCGGAATCCATACATTAGAGACTGGTAGCTGTTCCCTGATGCTATGTACGGCAATGCTATTGTCAACTTAATACCAGCTGTTAGAGGCGTCATGCTGTTTGGTCACGCTGTTGGATTATGTTTTCAGACGTGCAAGATCTCGCCCATGTTGCATTGTCAGTAGCACAGAGAAAGTGAAGCGATTTTTAAATTTCCCATATTTAAATGAACATCCGTTATGCGGTGTTTCTACGTTATATTCCGTGTTTCAACCGTGTTTACACCGTGCAAGTCCTTGTAAACACCCTGCCTATCATGCATCGTCCGTGTATCCGCCGCGTTGCCACCGTATATGTCCGTGTTTGCACCGTCTTCCTCTTTGTAGCTCCGTGCTGATCCGTGATGGAAGCTATACAAACAAACTGTACCGGCGTATTCCGTGTAACCGCCGCAAATTATCCGGCGACAACCGCACAACTGCATTCGTAAGCATTGATGTTCCGGGGCCTGAACTTTGCTCCTGAACAGCCAACAACGCACACGGACAACAAGTCATAGATACGGCTGTCGACGAACCCTATAGGCTGTCCCTGGATCCTACACGGAACTTACACGGACTATTCCGGATGCTGTCATCTTCCCGGGTTGTCACGGATTGAACTTCCCAAAACTGCCGTGTTGGCCTCCCGGATCCCCAAGGACAATGCCGGACGTTCGATGACCTACAAGGATCTACACGGAGCTACACAGTGGGTACACGGTTTACATGCCGGTTCGGTCGGATATGAACCGCGTTGCTTGGTCGGGCATCTGTATGAGACTGGGGCTTATCACGAACTAATAGTTGTGCAGTAAATACAATAATCAATAGTTTTGCAAAGTAAACATACCCTGGTAGCTTTGTACTAGAAATACTGATAAGAATGAAAGATTTTGCATTGTTTATTAAGATAGACAGTAGACAAGTAACGTTTATTGATCCATAAAATGAAATAATACGGAAATTATCCATTGTTATAAAAGCGGCTTTAATAATTAATTTTTACTAAGTCGACTTGTTTATAATCCAATATCGTTTCATAACGAGAGATTTTGCAGCTGGGCCAATAAAATGACTGTAATTTATCCTTACTTTATTACATATGCGAAGCCTTTCCAACTAATGTAATTATGTACCCCCACTTTTTATGCGTTGTCCTTGCAACCGATGCTATATCAATTGAAATACAAGGCTAACTAGTAAACAATATAGGGATTTTACGGGAACCTTTGACTCAGCGTCGTTTATTGGTAGTATGACATGCATCAACAACCGTGCCTCCATTTTGGAATTCGTTTGAAAATTATTTTTTCTAGTTGGATAATTGTGTTGTTGTGTTTTTAATTAAACATAATCTTCAGACTTTTCAAACTTTGTATATTTATTTGTGAAAAAAAAACAAGTATAACTCCAGTTTACGTATTTCTTGAGTTTCTTTTACCAAGAATGTGTCACGTGTTTCTTTCTACAGTGCATTGAAAACATGCACTTAAGTAAGACTTTAAAAATGTACATTATACGTGTTACGTAGCCAAGTTGCGCATGACAATGATCTAACTGGATTGTGGTAAGACAATCTCTTGTGGCGCAAATGTTTCTAAGTATTGATATGAATAACGCGTTATGATACGTTCTGATTACAAAGGATACCGTACCGTCCAAGTATATCCTTCCATCCACTACACATGCGCCTCGGGGTACGGGTGGCGTTGTTATTGTTGTTTGTCGTGGTGTCGTGGTGGTAAGCCGTCCACTCGACGTTGGCCGTGGTGTCGTGGTGGTAAGCCGTCCACTCGTTGTCGTTGGCCGTGGTGTCGTGGTGATAAGCCGTCCACTCGTTGTCGTTGGTCGTCGTGTCGTGGTGGTTATCCGCCTGCTCGTTGTCGTTGGCCGTGGTGTCGTGATGGTAAGCCGTCCACTCGTTGTCATTGGTCGTCGTGTCCTGGTGGTAATCTGCCTGCTCGTTGTCGTTGGCCGTCGTGTAGTGGTGGTAAGCCGTCCACTCGTTGTCGTTGGCCGTGGTGTCGTGGTGATAAGCCGTCCACTCGTTGTCGTTGGTCGTCGTGTCGTGGTGGTAATCCGCCTGCTCGTTGTCGTTGGCCGTGGTGTCGTGATGGTTAGCCGTCCACTCGTTGTCGTTGGTCGTCGTGTCGTGGTGGTAATCCGCCTGCTCGTTGTCGTTTGCCGTCGTGTCGTGGTGGATTGACCCAACATAGGCGAAACCAGGGATAGGTAGACGCACAGAACTACTATCAATACACAAATGCCCTTCATGGTTTAACTATGCAATTGTTGTAAATCTGATATATAATTGTATTTACTTTTAATAAAAACAGTTACAGTTCTTAATGACACCATCAACACAAACTCAGTGAAAAAACGACTGTTTTTGTGTTAAAGATTAATAGGATTTAATATTAAATACTCCTCGTTGCAACGCCGCCTGACGGACAAGTTTAAAACAAACCGGTGTCGCAAGCGAGTTTGTGTATGGCTATTTATGGAAGTAAGCATTTTTTTAAATCATGTCTAGCGAGATCGTCTACGGTGCTACCCTAAAGTCATGTTGTTGTTTTTTAAAAGAGTACATATGCATATGTATATTGAAGAGATGTCTTGGTTGATTTTTTCGAGCATGCTCGGATAAACCCATAATTCGCACGTTCTGAGGAATTGACACTAATATATTGATTCGGCCACACGCGTTGTCTTAATACTGGAGTCCTTTCATGTGAAGAATATTGTTTAATCTGAAGTTAATCGTAAAAGTAACGACGAATTTTCGTTATCATAAAGTGGTTTTTAACCGATATGTTTAGCCTTAAACCGGTATTAAATTTACGGTTAATTTATTGCTGATTTTTCCCAAACATGCATTTATATACCTAATAACATGGTACTTAAATGTACATGTACATCAGGTGTAATTATTAGTATGGATTGGAAGTTTGATTATAAGTTTATCTACTTTATGATAAACAAACATAGTTGAACTGCGTGCACGTGTGGTACAATATATGCGTCCTTTGCAAATCGCACAACATAGTTTTTGTTAATATGTGTCCATGTGGTTTTTAAATAGTTAAGACTGTAATGTTAAAAAAAAGTTATAGCTGACTTATATAGATAATTGCCTACAACAAAGTTAAAGGGGTCATAATGCAAAGAGGGCTCCATATGTGTTAAGTAGTGTTATGAAGCACTACAAATGATGTAAATTATGTCTTCGAGAGACATTGGTGATCAAAATGTATAATTCGACTAGTTAAAACAATGGTCTACAAATAAGAAAGTATGTTTTATTATAATTCACCACGTGGTGTTATGTATTGACAACAGTTTCCACCAAAACGTATCGCGTCCATCTCAACAACTGTGCAGGTATAAAGATGTCACAGCTGAAAATATTTACCAATGTCCGAAAGGCATGTCATTTGATGCTGCTATATGAATTTCACAAGATATTTCTATATGTATAAACATCTGTCGGTTATTACCTATCTTTAAGATCTAAGCAGGTTGAAAAGTTTAATATATAGCCGCCAGGTAAGGGATATGTAAACACGAAAATACGGGCAGATACATACGGATGTTTGGACACTAGGTAAGCTCAGCGGTTCGTGACTGTCATAAATTATATTTTGTTTGTTTTGGATGTTTTCTCAGATTCTTTTTTCATGAATTATACTACCGAAAAAAATAAAGCAAAATGTGCTATTTTAATCCGGTCGAAAATTTTGGTGTTCAGTCGACTGTTGGCTCGGGCGTAATTTTGATGGTTTCATCAAATTCAATGCACACGTGGAAGCACTGGAACGGACAACCTCCGCGCAGATATTTTACTGGAACCAGTATGGCTTGATCAAATCCATGCCTTCATAACCAATCACATGATGATAGCCGAGCCACATGTTAAAATAATTTTCCCGTTGTTATTGTCACTTTTTAAATGTTGGTAAGTATATTCTTATTCCTTATTCAAGTCGGAAAAACAACTGGAATTTACTTACTTACCAATAAATTAAATTGAACGAAGGTATACCACAAAAAAATGAACATCATTCTTTATATACCGTAATACAAATGTTTATATGTTTAGTGTCCGAAAAATTCGATACATACAAATATTCCCAGAAGTCAGCGTCCGAAAGTTTAAAGACCCCCTCAAAGAGGCGTATTGCCACAACGTTAGGACATTCCTCTGTATGACCAGGGGTGTAGCTGGGCATACGCAAATACGCACGTTCGTACGCTGTTTGGAAAAAAAATATAAAATTAAAGTGATCGAAAAATGCAATAAAATGTGATGCCTAACCCGGGTTAGGCATATTTTCTATGCGAGAGATGTGTTTTTATATCGAAAACGCTTAAACTGTCTTGAAGTTTGTTTTTTCGAATACGCATGGTTTACCATTTGCGAGGTCACGTTTCTTTCGGTGGTGACTATACATAACATTATCACCCCTGTACGTCGATAATCCAAACTGAGTTGGATAATTCAAACTGAAGAAAAAAAAGTCGGCCGAAACTGAAAGGTAGGTGATTGTTTGATCATTTCTGCTAATTTAGTAACTATAAGGACGTAATTGTTCTTCACATGTGATCATGAATGTCTGACACACACATGCGTTTTGATTTTTGCAATAATATAATAGTTTTCTAGTAAAAAACGATAAATTTGTCTTCGGAAAATGCTAATTTTCATGAAATGCGACCTATGTGTTGAATTATTTACACGTTTATTGACAAAAGAGCGAACGAAACTGTAACAGAGATATGCCAAATTATATCATGAATGTCCTTTAATATTTTACTTTTAACACCTAATGTGTTTCTGTGTTAAAATCATGTGTTTGCAGGACGGGTATAGACGTTTATGGATAAATCCAAACTGATATGAAAGTTTCTGTGGATAATAACCAAACTCAAAATGGATAATTCACAAACTGCGATATATTGAACATGTTTTCCAAAGACATGTTGGATATTATTCTTTGAAAACAACTATTTATAACAAACAACTCACACGATGTGTATAATGGAATATAATAGATACTTTCAAAAAACATCAACATTCATTTATTTGTTATTATTATACTTGTGTTGTTTTTTTTACTGAAGACCACATTGTAAAAAGGAATTTTTTTCTTAATGTGAATTCTTCAAGAAATCAAGTTATTATTATTATTATTATTATTATTATTATTATTATTATTATTATTATTATTATTATCATTATTAGTGAAATCAATTTCAACGGAACTTGCATATATACACAATTGAGATTAGAAGCAAATCAAGCATGCGAAATTTGCATTCCACGTACACAAAGATGTCACATAAAACGTGTTCCATGTCATTTTGGATAGCTTGAAAAGCATAGAAATTGAACAATGTCCCTACTAATTATTTAATCACTTGATTTAAAGAGATTCGAGTCGAAGCTGCATTTGCCTCGCTGATTCATGTATTTGTCACCATATTAGAGGTTCCGAATATTAATTGAGGCATTACTGATCTGATTCATTATACATTATATCAGAAAGATTGCATCGAATGGTACACACATATTTAAGGGGCATATCGACGGCTAGTATAGCATTTTACTTTCCGAAATATATTTACAAATTGAAAAGAACATATTTAATGATGTCTCAATACACAGACATAGATATTAAAAATCTTCTGTAAATAATGTTTTGTAATAACAATAAAAAAATCCCCGTGACCCTTTTCGCCGGCGCGGAAAAATTGAAGTAGTAGTAAAATATTAACGAGTGAATTGTACAGTACCCCGCTATGCGCATGCTCACAGACGATAAACGACAGTCGCTATAAAAGCGTGATTATACGATTTCGTCAAATATTTATGAGTTTATATAAAGTGTGTAAAAAACTTACTAAACATATATTTCAATATAAATTAAAATAAAAGTTAAGAAGAACATGTGTCGAAAAATGCGAAATAATCCAGATATTGAATTCTGAAATCGAATATGTCTGTACAGTCGAATTCGCCAGCATGTAAATAATTCATGTAAGATGTAAATCTAAATTTAGTTTAACGGTTCATTTTAAATTCCTGCAACGATATCTCTTCATACGACACACGAACACTAACTCTGATCCTAATAAAAAGACGAATGCTTCGGTTATTGTAGGAAAACATGTACGAAATATAGATCTTCGTCACAATCGGCTTGGGGCGCTAATTTGTCTTTGCTGCAATTTATGAAATTCGTCTTCAATGTATAATTTTTCTTGCCTATTTTGTGTTATTGTAACATATTCTTATCAATATATTACAATTTAACACATATGAAAATCGTTTAATCTTGCTTTAATGGTATTTTAGCATAGAAAGCTTGCGAGTTCTATATGGAATGCCTTTGAACCCTATTGAAACCTTGGTTGGAATAATATTTGTGGACTTTTAACTAGTTTTCTTTCCGATTTTACCAATTACGTATTATTCCTTCCGATTTAATGTAAATAAAATTTGGAATTTTTGGAATTTTGAATATTTGATACTTCATTATATAGGGAAATTCCGTCGATTCGCTCATTTAAACTGGTGGCAAATAGTTTTAGAGCCGGGGCTTGGGCACATAGTATTGGCTTTATTTCGCTACGTGGTAGGACCATACTGATGGAGGCATTCGTATGAAAATGCTTATTTATTTTCAACATTTGAATACAGTTTTATGAAATATATATGCTTTTGTCGTCAGAAATTAAATAAACCTCGAAATATTTTATAAGAGTGTTCATTTTACATAGATCTTTACATAAAGACATCTTGCAGTTTGGTCATTATCCATCAACTTCCTAATGTTAGTTTGAATTATCCATACACTAGTTAGGTCATTATCCAATTTGTATGGTCTTGTCCCAAACAAATACGAATATATTGCGTTTTCGTGCATTTACACCAATCAAATTTTTTACATACATATATGAAAGGTTAGTACATAAGTCCAAGCATTAAAACATTCGATTATAATTGTTTTTGGCCTAAAACTTTCGACAATTTCATTTACTTTTTCCAGATTTTCAAACATATTCATTTTATTTCGACGTAATTGTTTTTAATTGTTCAGGCTTTATTAGCGCATTGTATCCGGCAAATAACATTTTATCAAAAAGAAACGTTTATTATGCCACAACTTACCTCAAATAAACGTGTTCTTAGAAATAAATGACTGGAGTCTTTATTTCTGTCGCCATTTTTTCTTCAGTTTGAGTTATCCTACTTTGGATTATCGACGTACAGTGGGTGTTATTATCGACGGCGCTTTATCGTTGTTTTCTACTATGTATCCGAATGGATTGTTTACGAAGCGTGCGATTTTAAGAATGGCTGCTTATTTGATGTCGCCCCCGTACAGAGATGTTTTCGACGGAAAATCAGACCAGCCAACATCTGGTACAGATAAAATACAATTGTTGACTGCTGACTGGAGCAATGTTCATTTGTATAAGTTCCCTGTTAGGTAGGTTAAACCTTAGTGTCCTCAGTGCATGCAAATTCATGAACTAAAATCTTTTACAAAAATTATCATAATTTTTTTAAATACTGAGGTATGACAGTTTCAAAACATAATTGCTATGTTCCGGCAAAGGTTAAAACCATCAGAAAAGCGTAACTATATTTTATGTGCACAAATTTGAAATGGGTCAAGCGCGGCCGGATATTTTGTAGCTACACTTCTCACCAAAGATAACATAACACGTTACTGATCTTATGTTGTTACCAATAATTATTTTCATTACAGAGGTTCCAGATCGCCTCCACTGAAATACTAGTATTTCAAGAACTATTCTTGCCTGCGGTACTCTGAGAAGACCAATGGAGTGGTCTGTGCTCCTTGTTACCTATTTGCTGGTGATACTTAATATCCCATTAGATCAGGCAGCCATACCTGGAATAAGGCAACGTGTCTACCACTCTGAAGAAACACGAGAAAAACCCTGATCATATTGCACGAGTAGAAAGAGCCTTCGATTTCCTAGCAATTGAACGAGGTAAAAGGAAAGATATTGAGTGTAACTTAAATGCAAATTACAACGCTCTTGTAGAGAAGAACAGGAAAATTATTGTAGGCATCGTGGATGGAATTGTGTTTTGTGGAAAACAAAATATTGTTCTACGTGACAGTGACGATGAGGAAAAGGGAAATTTCAGAGCGTTGTTGAAACGCCAGGCAAAACTTGACCCTATCATGAGAGGACACCTAGAAAGCGGAGATGGTAAGACAATTTATTTATCCACACAGATCCAGAATGAGCTGATTGAAATATGTGGATCTATGATCGCGTCAGATATTGTCAAAGCATGCAACAGGTCGTTCTGCTTCGGATTCATGGCGGACGAAGCCACTGATGCTGCCGCTGTGGAGCAAATGACCCTCTGTTTATATTTTACGATGCCGAGAAAGCATGTCTCCGGGAGGAGTTCATTGGGTTTGCCGAGTGCAAGTCTACCACCGGCAAAGCTCTGGTTAATGCCTTCCTCGAGAACCGTTAAGCTCTTGGAGTAAACATTCAGAAAATGCGCGGCCAAGGCTATGATGGTGCGTCGAGAAGCAGAAGGGGGTCCAGGCTCGCATCCGAGCCATCGTCGCGAGATATGTATACTCACTGCAAGGCGCACTGTTTGTATCTCGCCATTATACACGCCTCCGACTCGATGCAAGCTAAGAACATGATGGCAACTGTCCAAACAATATCGTTAGCCTTTGACTACTCTGCCAAACGGCTTTTGCGGTTCCAGGAGAACTTGTAGACTGACCCCGTGTGCACAGAAGAGATGGGTAGGAGAACAAAACTGGCAACGCTGTGCGAGACCAGGTGGGAAGCCCGACATGATTCGCTTCACAGGTTCCTTACATTGTTCAGGTAATTTGAGCACACAATTTAAAATCGCACATTTACATCGTGATTACATAGACATTTAGGAAATAACTTTTGACAAATTAAACATTAATTCTATTACACTGGTCTTTTTACAATTCTATAAAATATCGTCATGAGTTTTCGAAATAATCAAAAAAGATGTAAATACATCATGAACAATCTGCCTGAAATCAATTATATTACTTAAAAACAACTGGTAAAACTTTAGCACTGTTGGTGGCTTCGGAACAAAAAAGTTAAATTAAGTACAGTAGTTATAACAATCAGCCAATTTTTTTTACAAATATGGGAAATGGCCTCAAATCCACCAAAACCTCATTGAACTCTTTTAGATTCGAATCACCATATTATAGTACAAATCACGAAAGCTATATTACGTTTCTTTTTTAGAAAACTCTAATCAAAACCGGCATTTCTTGAAATTGTCAAACTGAAGACATGGTATACAATGCACGCATATCAAGAAAGAAAACATGTTTTATATCTGATTCTCTGTCCGATAAGCTATGTTTCAATTCGGCACTTAACCCGAGGAATATGAATTTTCCGATCAAGGTAAAAGCTGGTAATTTGCAGAACTGCTGTTGCAACACTAGATGAACTAGCCAATGACCACTGGGATGTAAAGTTAATTATTGTAAAGGCAGCGGGTTACAGTTATGCGATAGAACAGTTTGGGTTCATTGTGGCGCTAGTGGCAGTAGAGCACATTCTGAATGTATTGGTCGCCCTTTCTTACATACTAAGATGTTACAGGATAAAGAGTGCGACCTCATAGAAGCAACATTAGAGGCTCGAACTATCACTGGCGTGTTACAGGTATATTACATAAACATGTCTGCATTCTTGCACATTTCATGGGTGGATACAAGATTTCGTGTTGAGGGTGTAACATATTCTGATTTGGGAGGGCGTAACTTACAAAAAAAGAACAAAAACGGTAATTCCGAATGCTGCTATGTATTTCTGCTTTCATTAGAAATAGATCTCGCGCGCAGCGCCGAATTTTTGCCAAATTACGTCTTTCTATATTCAAAATCGCCTTTTTTGTACACCGGTCCGCCCCCGCCCGAACCCGCCTATACATTTAATGCATGATTATATCTCTGAACTTGTGCATTTACAGACTTGGCAGTTATGTATACAGAATCAAATTCAGAGCTTTATCCTCAAAAACTGTGTTGAATTGTCACTGAAACATATAAACATACATAGCTTTTATATATATCTTGTTGGTGGCAAGAATGTGTATCTTTTGAATATGTATCAATATAAGCGGGTGTTTTATAGGCTGAACGAGCAGATGAGATGGTGAGGGATGCAATTTATGAAAAATTTGAAGCGCTTGCCGATGAGTTTGGTACCGACCCATCCATGCCTAGACACGCCGGTCGCCATCGTCACATTCCCAATGCCCCAGGAGCTACGCCATCCCAATACTGGAAGACGAACATGTACCTTCCCTTCATGGATCATCTGCTACATGAATGAAGACTCACGGCTACTGCAAGGGAAAGCACGATTCAATGTTCAATATCTCATACCAACCAAGGTGCGTACATGTCTAAGATATTTCGTTTGAAAAGGCATTTATTCATGTAGTCCCATGTCTGTAGCTATTGACTGCTAAAAATAACATGATATTGAATTGCAGTTATACTGTAACTTGCATAATCAGAACTATACGCACATTCAGAGATAGATCTACGTTTGTAAAATAAATTATTCATTAATGTTAAAAATGATAATAACAATAATACTTATGCGTTTAAACGGTCAATGATTATATACAAATTAAGTACACATGTATATGTAAATCAGCGATAAACAAACATTAATCTGTTTAATGTTCGGGTTTATGTTTTGACGGTGCAGTGATATGGTTTAATAAACTAAAGGTTGGGACAAATTTGAAAAAGACAGCGATGCCATTAGTCAAAATATAAATCCGAACATTAAGTGTTCTTCACAATCAGGAGGCACAGAGTATACAAACGCTTTTGTTAGTTTTATGCAATATTCCGTATGTATATCCCGATTCAATGACGCGACACGTTTTTTATATTGAAGGTGAGCTAATTAACAGACGATCTTGTTCAAGAGATTTTCACCGAGTTCCAGCCGGACCTTGAGGTTGACGATGTTAAATTTCCAGGGAGTGTAGAAGGTGGAAGACGAAGTGGCAGATTTCATCTCCTGAGCCATTCAAAACCCTCGAGTCGGCGCTTACGTCCGCGACGGAAAACTCCTACCCAATGCTCGAAGTTGTCTTCTCGTTCTGCTCTGCATGGAAGTATCGACAGCAACAGCGGAGAGGTCTTTTTCTACAATGAGACGGGTGAAGACATACCTCCGTAGCACCATGGGAACGGACCGCATGTCCGGTCTTACCCTGTTGAATATACACTGAGAGCGAGAGATCGATCTGCCAGACGAAAGGAGCGCCGTTTGGCCTTTTTATATCGTGTGTCATGTAATGCATGTAATACAGGAGACCTTGCATTAGTTAGAATGTATACAGTTTACGTGTATTGTTTTAAAAAGTATTTTGCTATAGGTGGAGAATACAAGACGAGATGTAAGTGACTAGAGTTATCGAGTAAATATGATAGACATAGATAGTTGCTATCTAACAGATGGATAGTTTGCTTTATTATGTCTCTTTTATTTGTGTTTTAAAAATACAAATTAAGCTTTAGTTACTTTTATCCAAAACTGATCCGTCTTATTTTATACCATACCAAATCATGGTTTTATTTAGACATATATGAAATGATATACCCAGACATCATTCTAGAATATAAATCTTAAAGAAAAATCACATGTTTTTAAATCGAAGATAAATGTATCATATCAGAGTTTTTCACGTCATATTTTGCACTACATGTATAATAATACATACCTAACTATATATAGTAACAAATTTGTATCCTGGTATATCGTAAGTTCGTGGATATAACAAATAGAACAGTTTTATAAGTAATTATATTTTTATTTTGATCAAATTAATATAATTAAGCATAAATTAAATCCTCACCTGTGTGAATAATAAAAAAGAATCAAATTCAATTGTAATCTTGTCTTCCAAATTCAAGTTAACAAACACCATCCATTAGTATGAACTGCCATTTTAATTCATGTAAGTTCGTGGATGACACATGTGACGTCATTACTCCAGAACAGCTGATTAGGCCAAATGTAGAAATGTGTACTTTCTAAACATTTTTTATACATGAATGAAAACAATAAAAAAATACATGTTACTGAACATTGAACATTTATAAAGAACATTATTTAATGAAATATTTAATGGTTCAATGGAGATGGATGGGCCTGTAAATTAACACAGATAGTTAGCGCGTGGCTATGATATTTATTGGTGAAAACATCATTTTGAATGATAAATAATCAAAATATAACGAAAAATCAACATTCTGATAAAAAATTCACTATCAAATAAATATATATATATATATATATATATATATATATATATATATATATATATATATATATATATATATATATATATATATATATATATATATATATATATATATATATATATATATATTGTTATAAGGTATTCAACTCAAGATCACCCGAAAACAGGCATAACTATATCAAGTGTACAGCGATTTTCACAAACTCGGTCTTATAAATGCAAAAAACGCAGAAATAAATTTCCTTGCATTTGCAGAAATCTGGCAAGATATGTACATTTCCAGAAAGTAAATTCATTTCTGGGTTGAATAAGATTGAGTTCGTGCACAACTGATGATGGTATGGCTGTTCAAAGCGATGCGACTCGCTTTCGGGTCATTTTGAGTTAAATACCTATGATAGTGAATTTTGTTTTTCAGAAAAGTTGATTTTTCGTTATAATTTGATTATTTATCATTAAAAATGATTTTTTTTCTCTAATAAATATCATAGCCACACGCTAACCACAAGTGTACATTAAATAAAAAGACATAAGGAACCAGGTACCGTAAAACACTAATTATTTTACGTTGCCTAAAAAGCATTTAAAAATCGAGTACGAGGCTGTATACGTACAGTGTCAATAGAACGCTGTATATTAACAAAGTGAGCAAAATAGGTTTTATGTTTTTTTGTTACGGATTTTTTTGGCAAAGGAAATTTGTGCATTATGAAAATGGAGGTAAAATACACTTATGGCCATTATTCAATTTGTTTGCCTGTTTAGAACGCATTTCATTCAAATATTTTGTTCTCAGTTGTAAAAAGATAGTTTGCAATACACAATTCCGGTTTTCGTCTCCAGGATGTCAAAATCTAGCGCATGTAGTTATTCCATACATGACAATCTACGAACTTACGCTATCCACGAACTTAGTCCATATAAACGGACTCCCAGAGCCTTTAATAATTTTTGCTATGGCGGCTCTGGCAGTCCATATGCACCCCTTCATAAACATGGGTGCAGTTTAGCGCAGCGAATCCGTGCGCTTCACTAAACAGACGTCGTTCGAGACAAATTGAAGAAAATAATGAATAAACCTTCATAAACATTTTAAATTTACCTGAATGGCAACCTACGGATGTCATCCTTTGCATGCACCCTATAAAAACACGACGATGTTTCAACACACTTTTCTCGCTGACATGTTTATGTTTAAATTTGAAACAGTGTATTCTGTATCGAATACCACATCGTTATCGACTTTATAGGCTGGAGCACATAACCCGACGTGCAAAATATTGGTGTACTGCGACCTAACCAATATTGGGTCAATTTTCCAATATGGCCGATACAGCGTACAATACAAAACCTAAGTCAATAAAATCAATTATTTCTTGCTTTAATGGTACCATTTGGATGAGTTTGTGGTTTAGATAGGTAAACTTGTATAAGTTCTTGCAGATTCAGTGTTCCTTATACCTTGCATTGTTGATAACATTTTGCACTCATGGCCAAGAGAGAGCGCATTGCAACTATCAGCAACCCATTGGGTTATAAAGCTGATAGTTGAATCAACCCATGCGAAAGACGTCGGACCTCGGACATTTCCGATAAAATTTGCTGAGGTCCGGTATCTTTCCCGAAACTGGCGGTCATCGTGTCCGAAACGAAAAAAACAATAAGTAAAACTTTGTTTTGGTTGGAAATGAAAATGAAACTACGAATATGTCAAAAAATACTGACTGGTATGAATTAATCTACTTTGATAGACGGTTTGACGATGAAATAAAAAGATTTGTTACAAACAAGTTGAACTTGCTATCTTTACTTGTGACGTAACAAACTCGTAGTGCTTATTCTTTGAACCTGTCAAATACTGCGCGTTGTTTTGTGACGTAAGCGACACAACAAATTGTTGATTGGTTGAAATGAATTTTACTGGTTTCAATCCTTGTGATGAGCGTAAAGCGAAAGCGGTGAACCATACGACCTTTGCCTGTTCCGTTTCAACATTGAAAGCGAAAATCAGCACTTCAACCGGTTACGAATACGTGTATTTTTTATCAGGTGATTTTGTTTCATACTGTATTTGTTTTACGTTTGTGCAATACCTTTTATTTGTGTAACGTCTTAATCTATTAATTTCTGAGCCTGATTATTATTGTTTAACTAAACACTAAAACTAGCTGTAAAGTGTGTCACTGTCAGACTCATAATGTCATTTTCATTGCTACGTTATTTTGACGGGGCTAAGTCTGGCGAAAAAAGAAATAGCCAGGTGAGTATTGACCAAAGAGCAGAGGAAAATAAAAAGAGGTGGAAGGCTTATGAAGTAGAAACACGTGACGAAAGAGGATTTCAAGAGGTTTGGAAAAAGGACAGGCCATGGCTTCAATTTAATGATGTATTTTGAATTGTAAAACATTGTGCGCTCTTTGGTCCGAGGGCCGTGATGGGCCGATCATAGACGTCCGACCCAGCCCTGCCGTGTGTTATCGTTTATATATTGTTGTGCCCCGCTTCAGGCGCAAGTCTTATATCAGGTATGCGCAAGTCTTATATCAGGTATAATTAGTTGCTCACTTTTAGTAAACGGTTATGGCAATGTGGCTTTAAAATATAATGGTTATTTTGGTCCATGAAAATAAGTCAACCCAGACTTAAGTTATTCAATGTAATTTATTGTCCAGCAAGGAACTTAAGGAGTATAATATTAGATGAAATATATTCTTTATTATTTACTGAAAAGTAGTACTGAGCAAATTTGACTTACAATGTGTTAAAATATTAAACTTGGCACCAGAGTTCTTAACAAAAATTCAGAATGTAGTTTTACTATTAATGGAAGGTTCTTTTTGGCACAGAAAATCTTAGGTATATAATCTTTTCCAGTGACACACTGTGCCCTGTGTCATGCACATGACGCAGTGTGTCATACACATGACACAGTGTGTCTGCAACAACAAAAATTGTGCCTGGCACAGTATTATATGTGCCTTCTTAACAGGTGCTCAAATAGAATGTTCTTAAGTATGGACTATTTGTAATGTAATAGCAACTTTAAAATATGCAAAAAACATATAACAACATAATAATATCTCAAAGGAACGTTTTCTGCCATGAATTTGATTCATTTCAGCACTTTAACCATTAATTAAACACAAAATGATTTCAAGGACTTTAAAAGTCGGTTTGACAGAAGTTGCTTAGGAAAAAATCAAGATGGCTGCCGTATATTTCTCAGAAACAAGTGTGAGAGTTTAAAATCAAAAAGCAATGGATTTAAACAATTCTAACTGTCAAAAATCGGCAGAAATTTGCACAATAGGACTAAAATTTGATAGCTGCTACTTATTTTATATGAATTCTTAAATAATGACATTAACTTTAAGAGACAAATGTCTATCTTCAAACCGGAAGTAGGAACATTTTGACAATAGCAATGGAGTAAAAATCGTAAGTATGAAGGAAAACTAATTCTAGCCTAAACATGTGATATAATTGGCTGGTCTGTAACATGTAAAATTGGTCAGCACTATTAATTATATGACCAGGCTAGGAAAAGCAACATGAATGAATGAACGAACAATGAAAACAATTATGCTGTTAACAAGGAAATTCAGGTAACTATTTTCAATGTAAATTTTGATTAACACTTAAATAATGTACTATGCACTGGGTTGTTACAATATTACATATAATTCTATTTTGGTCGATTCACTAAAATGTGGTACAAAACTAGCCTTCCGTACTTTTATTTTCATTCAACTGATTACGAAATTGATGACGTATCTCGTGTGACCTAATTTATGTGACGAAACAAACCGGTTTAAGCTAGACTCTCTCACGGCCGTTAATCTCGGTCGCCATTTTAACATTTAAAAACTTATGAAAAAGGAACATTATCTCTATCAAATCTAAGTCGTGTAATGATTCATATATCGTGTATTGGCACCACCTCCTTTCCTAAGCGCCTCCTCTTGGTATTGGCTCATCTCTTTTGTAAAAATACAGAATTATCTCCTAGATCTTCAAGAAAACGATGTGTTTGTGCATGCAGCAACTTGTATAATTATGTTGAACGCAATCGTTTGATGTCGTAAGCGAATTAATCCAGTGGAAATATGCTCGTCACACACAGGCAAAAGATCTCGATTTGCTTTCAGAAACTCCACCATGCCACAATTTATAAAGGTCCTTACGTTTCCAAATGGGTTGCGGTTGTATGTTTCTGTATATTTGTGAATGAATTCATCTTCGCTGAATCGCACTACATCGCCCGATTTTTTAAATAATGCGAAATATATATATTTTAATACAATTAGATGGATTAGAATTAAAAACAAAACGGTATAATTAGGCACGTTGTGTCTTTACATTTAAAGTCTCTATAACGCTCACAATCAACGAAAATTTCGTAAAGTTTTTCGTAAAATAAAGTTAACACCTAAACGATCAGTGTTCCTTATAGCAATAGCCACAATTTCAACGCTAGATGTGGTATAATTACATAGAATTTTGTAGACACAAAATGCTCGTTTTTATTTAGTTGTGACCACAATTAATTCCATGCTAATTCCCTGCGAATATATATATTCATACGACACACGAACACTAAAATGGTACCATGTTAAAACCACAGTAAAAACGAGCATTTTGTATCCACAAATATCTAGTTTACCAGACCACATCTGGTGTTGAAATTTCGGCAATTGCCATAAGGAACAATGGTTTTTAATTGTTTAGCTTTATTTTACGAAATATTGTACGAAATCTTCGTTGATTTTGAGTAGCAATGTAACTTTAAAGAAACACGGCAGGTTTCGTGTTCCAACAATAACACAACCAATGGGATAGTTTTGCTCGAAAATAACCTCCCACATATGTTAATTATAATCAAATCAATTGCGCATGCACCAGTCGTACCAACTGTAATCACGTGATGATAGTTATAAATATATGCATAAATATATACATGTAATGTGTATTGTTACAGTCAAAAAATGTTTCAATTTTTTTTAATGATTCATTAGACCAGAACCAATCAATTGGGCAGTGAAAAGGGGGTCAAATCAATATGCGTAAAGTGTCGTCCCAGATTAGCCTGTGCAGTCGACACAGGCTAGCTAATCAGGGACGACACTTTCCGCTTTTATGACATGTTTCGTTTAAATGAAGTCTCTTCTTAGCAAAAATCCAATTTAGGCGGAAAGTGTCGTCCCTAATTAGCATGTATGCTCATGCATTATGCCCCGTTTTCTCAGAACCCGACTCAATTAAATACATGATGGCCGAAATATTATTTATGTTTCTGCAAAACACGTGGGAAAATGCTATAGAGTTCGCTAAAGTTGTCACACACAGTTGACGAACGAATACGAAAGGATCGTTTATTGGTGTTGTCCCTAATGACAGCAAAATGATGCATCATACGACATCAATCAGTTGAAAATGACCCATCTCGTGGAAAAGGTATACATCCGAACAGCACTGTACGGATCGGAACTTTGGTCATCACTGACGAACTACGGTGTCCTTACACAAGAGATTTATGCGATTTACAAAAAAAATATGTCAAAATGTGCGAACTCGCACAAGAACTGATATGTCACTAAGCCTTATCGGTAGGCTATCGATCATCAATAAAATTGACGAAAGAAAACTGATGTTCCTTCATAATCTTTGTTGTATCAACACTAAATATCTCACGAAATTACTTTTTGATTACCGATAAGCAATATTCAATATCCGAGGCAACTCGTCATAGAAAGGGAAAATATCAAACATATATGCAGTAATTGAAAACTATAACCTTGTGAATAATTATACAGATTACTGCGATTCCACTATTATTCTTCCTACAATGACGTGGAAACGTAGCAAGCAATCCGATCCGCTAATATCACACAGACCAATGGACACTACGCGTCACAGTGGATCTAGAATTGGCGGTGACAAACTCCCGGACATCTTTGCAGACATTCTGGTCTCATTACCGGTAGTCCTACACAGCGACGTCCATGCCGTCGGCTATTCTCAAAGACTGAGGGAATATAGACTTATAATACTAAGTTTAAGTATAAGTCTAGTACTAATAGTTTAGTTTAAATCTATTTATTTTAGCTCGATTGCATCGAAAGCCTATGGTTTATATAAACGCTCTCGAGTCCGTTTCCTGGGCCTAGAACCAGTACTTGGTGTCTTTGGGAGGGATCTAAATAACGCTCCCACGGTGGGGATCGAACACATGAACTCACGGTCGCTAGGCAGACACCCTATCGATTACACCACGGTGACCTAGTACTAATAAAAAGGCACATATTTATGGCATTTAAATTATTATTGTGAAAATTATTATATTATATTATGCAATGTTTGGGTGTAAACATATTTATTTAGCTTTACCGTTTGTTCTCTTTAAGATGACCTTGATGTAATGAAGCTCCGTTCCGTTATTTATTGAATTAGGGTTGTTACAAGACATCTATGGTGCTCCCTTTTCTAACAAAACGATTCGCTTTACAATATTGCTATGATTATATACGTTTGATGTACATTTCTTAATACAAATGAGACAAATGAAACGATACGATCAATTTAGAGCTGTCCATTCCATTATCATGCCCGCGGTGGTAGATGTGGTGACGTGGTACGGCGACTGAACAGAACATACGCGACCTGATATACGCAGACAAAGAGGAACTCCATCAACACACTCATACCTAGGGCGTGTCAAACGTTGCAAATTTCCATGTTTCCATATTTATGTGGTATATTTGTATATGTATATATTCTATATTTCCATTTTTGTTTGGTATCGTTGTATATATATATATGTTGTATATAGTCATATATTTATGGTAAAAGCCTATATATGTATGGCTGTACAAATATGGTTCGTATAATCTCATAATTTTTTTATGTTCGATATTTGTATATATTTATATATGTTATATGTTATAAAAGTTAATATATGTATGCAATATTTTGATATATTTGTGGTTTAATTCTGATATTTGTGGTGTATATTTTTTGCAATATTTGAGTGTTATAAACTTTCATATTTGTGTGCAGTAATTGCATATGTTTGTTGTAAAAATTTTATATTATATGTTCTATAATTTGCATCATGGGGCATAGTTTGAACAGGCGGGACTGAAAGCCGGAGATGGCTAAATCCTGCATAAAGGGCTTTAAGTGGAAGGGAAGGCCTCATAAATACATTTAAGCTGAAAATTCAATAATATTGTATGACTTATTTATTCAGAACATTAGTACATTTCTGTTGTATATATTGGAAATATTCAAAATAAAACATATGAGGCCCTTTCCGTTTACTGACAGGCCTGTCCACGGAAAGGGGCACTACCCGCTATTCAGTCGTACCGATTTGAAACGAAGGATTTCATAGGACGGAATCACAATCATCCTTGTGAAATGTTACCTCAAATGTGAAGGTTTTTGCGGGAACTTTAACAGATAAAAAATATAATGTATTCTTAAGTTATTAACAATTTTAGAACGATTTTTACATATCTTATGGTGGTATTTGGTGTATTAAACTTTATGAGAATCGATCGGAATTTGTGTGATCTGTTTTGTTGGTAGAATTTCGTAAAAAAAGTGCTTATCATGTGAGCGCCTTCGAGCACGTGACGCACTTAACGCTCGAAGTAGCCATATCCGCCTTTTAGTCATACATGTACCCGTTTAAAATATTTCCCAATATGCAAATTATAGGACATATATATGAAACTTGTACATCAAACATATGGAATTTTGCACACACATATGAAAGTTAAGAATACACAAATATTTTACAAATTATACAATACAAATATCAGAATTATGACACATAAACATCAAAATATTGCATACATATATGAACTTTAGAACATGTATATGAAAATATCGAACATAAATATGAAATTTTACAACATATATTTGTTATGCAATACATATATATGATGTTACCATATATATATATATATACACATATATGATGTTACCACATTTGACACGCCAAACATACTCACCATGATTAAGCTATGCAATTGTTGGTATAGTTATATTCAATGCAATCTCAGTCAAAGATATCAACGTTCGTGCTTCGCTCGTTAATACATAGCTGCGCGTGACTATACGAACGCATCAAAACACGCATTGAGTAGCTAGCTTGTATTGATCTTTGTCAACATCATTGCTAAAGGGGCACTTATGCAGCGAAATCCTCGTTTCCATGTAAAAATAAATATAGAGCACAAGTATGGTTATTGCAAGTTACAAACTTATATACTTACTACTCGTATATACAAGAATGGTCTCAAAGAATGGCTTACCTTTTTTACCAGTTGTGGTTATTTAATAATAATAACTATAAGTTATCAGTTTCCTACGGTGGCATAGAGGTGACATTCACTCTTCTTTTTTTTAAATTGCACTCCTCTTTTTTCTATCTCGTAACCACGACTTAGTAACTCGTGGCCACGAGTTAGATATGTCGTTGCCACGAGATAGAAAAAAAGAGGAGTGCAAAACTAAATTAAAGACGAGTGCAATTAAAAAAAGAGCGGTGCAGTAAATAAAGGTAGGGTGCATTAAACAAAAGAGGAGACAATTTCGAGATCTCGAGATCCCGACTTAGCTAACTCGTGGCTACGAGTTAGTCAGCCAATCAAATACTATCTTGTTCCCTCAAATTAATCAGCCAATGAAAACGTCCCAAAAGCAAGGCTCTGATATAACATAACATACTACTATTAGTACTGCTATTGCTACTACAACTACTGCTGATGTTGTTGTTGCTGCTGCTGCTACTACTACTACTACTACTACTACTACTACTACTACTACTACTACTACTACTACTACTACTACTACTACTACTACTACTACTACTACTTTTACTACTACTACTATTACTACTACTACTACTACTATTACTACTACTACTACTACTTCTACTACTACTACTACTACTACTACTACTACTACTACTGCTACTACTACTACTACTACTACTACTACTACTACTACTTCTACTACTACTACTGTTTTCTCAACATTTATCATAATTTTATTCAAAGAAAATACTAAGCTATATGAGGGTATGACTGACAATATCTCTATTTAACATGCTCAATCTGTTACCGTCTCATTTAACAGTTTTGTTGAAGTTGCGGATGCAAAGTATATTATAAAAAATATATGTTTCACGATAGGCCTTTGTGAATTAATAACACCCAACTCAAATTGTGTTGTTTAAAACCATCCCACACAATTGAGAAAATCTATTGCACTCTAAAGCCGGCTATCGCGTTTTTCCATGCGAGGGAAGTGACTCCACAAATGCATTTATTAGCTTTCCGTCAGATTTCAAGGGAGATATACTTTTAAACAGTACAAACAGAATCAGCCAATTAGCGCAATTTACATTTCAATACCTACCCATAACGGCTTATCTATCAGTGTTCAATGTCCAATAGCTGATGTCATAGGCCTATAGGTATAACAATAGTTATTAGTAGTCTTTGCCCATTCCTAGTTTATTTCATTTTATCAAAGTCGGTACGACAAGCAATAGGCGTTGGTTTACGTTTTGCGGATTTAAAAATAAAAATGTGATAAATTATGATAACATAATTGATATAAAAATCACAATCATGTGGCGACTGATTAGTCTGACAGGTGTTGTGTTCATTTTCAGTTATGTAGGATCATACGCAGATACCAGGTGTGTACAATTATACTTTATTTGTGTAGTCCTTTTTATTTCCTTTTTATATGTATTATCTGTTATTTATTTCACACACACCCGGTCGCCCACTCAGACAGACAGACAGACAGATTCTTTATTCAGACCTATACAAAAGTACATCGTCTTAATACACAAATATACACATGATTCTCTGTCACGAGACTACGAATAACAATAAAGCATTACATAACATATATAATCAATTTAAAATGCAAATACAAAACAAACACAATCGATGGTGAGAACACAGAATTTCTATCTAGCATAACATATTAGCAAGCTGTTTTCTTATGAGTCGCCATATTATTTTTCTCGACATTATGTGTAAGTATTTAAAATTTGACATGCTCTCTTTACTTTGTTGGGCACAATTTAGGGGTCATGAGTATACACTATAACTTCTATTTCCGTAAACTGTTACTCTTTCATCGGCTGCATCAAGATAACTATGTTGCTCTTGTTTCAATAAAACCATGCAGTAAAATTCAAATACCACATACATTAAATTATATTATTTTTAAGTGTCGCCCCATATTAGCGTATGCAGTCGGCTCAGGGTAATCTGGGACGACACTCTCCGCTTGTATTGAATGTTCATTTAAATGAACACTCTTCTAGCGAAATCAAGTTTTGGTGGAAAGTGTCGTCCCTGGTTTGCCTATGCGGTCTGCACAGGCTTATATAGAACGACACTTTACACACATGCATTACGCCTAGTTTTCCCAGAGCAGAAATAAAACAGAAATAAGATATAGCAACTTGATGGATAAAACAAAAAATGTGTCCCGCTTTTGAATATGTTAGCTTGCTAAGAAATTTATATTTTACTTATTACGGTGGGAGAAAGTATAATATACTATCCTTTTAAGAGAATAACTAAATGTAACTTATTGTATTACAGAACGAGCTTAGATCTCATGCTCGGTCAGTCTAATTGATTTAGAGACATGTGTCGTGCATTTTAACATATGAACTGATTTATTATACCCTTTTGAGATTGATATAGTTCACTATATTTTTTCACTATAGCCTTTGTTGCAGCCGTCCGTATTATCACATACGCGTCATACGTACTAATCAACAAATTACGTTTGACTTGTTTAACAAGTTACATTGTTGTATATATGCCCATGTTCTTGTGAGGAATATCAGACATAGGATAAACGTAGTCTATTGTATTACTATAAATATCCCAATGGGGAAAATGTCATTATAAAACTTTAATTGTGAATTTGCTATTATATATACCCGTTTCATATATCAATTAATTGAGCCAACATATACGTCAAGCCGAAGATGATTTAAACGTGAACAGAAATGCAATTTTGGCGACATACGCTTCATCTACCTAATGTATTCTTATCATAACTAACAACAAGCCCGATAATGATCAGCGTTGATTATATTAATTAACTAGACTAAAATAATTGTCCATCTGATATTACGCTTGACGGACGCCATTAGCTAATTTGTATTTCAACATGCCCATAAACAATACGATGAACCGGCCTGGCATTCTTTCGGTAATAGCTTCGTATCCACACGCGTTGTGTGCAAACAGTCCCCTGACTGACAGCCAATCTGATCCGTTATTCTTTGAAAGTCTCTTAAAGATTTTAATATTTTTTTACGGAGATTCATCTTGTATGAAATCTGCAAATCACCTGCTGACACGCTTGTCTGTTGTGTATCGCGTTTTGTGTGTATTCGATTAGAAATGACAATACCCTATGCCATCGGGCATTAAAAGAAGACTTCGTTGTGCGAACGTATATCTCCACTTGTTAACCTTTTAGTTACAGAAAGAACCCAGTCTACATCGCCGAGACGATACTTTATGACAATTTGCGATATTTTCCAGACATATTTTAAATTGATGCTGCAGAGCAAATGGAAGAGGACATTTGAGACATCTCCTATATATGAGTCGCGTTCTGAGAAAACTGGGCATAATACATGTGCGTAAAGTGTCATCCCAGATTAGCCTGTGCAGTCCGCACAGGCTAATCAGAGACGACACTTTCCGCTTTTATGGAATTTTTAGTTTCAATGAAGTCAATCCTTACCGAAAATCAAGTTTAGGCGGAAAGTGTCATCCCTGATTAGCCTGTGCGGACTGCACAGGCTAATCTGGGATGACACTTTACGCACATGCATTATGCCCAGTTTTCTCAGAACGCGACTCATATTTACTTGCCATTTATTCATTTTTGTGTTTTTCGTACGTCGTACGTCGTACCTTCTTGAAATAAAGGATCTTTGGGTTGTTTACAAAGTGCTACAGTGTTATGAGCATTTTACTAATACTCATTATCATGCGCGTCTGACACAAACCTTTTTTTCAAGGTCACAGTTCGACAAGATGCTGATGCCAAGAGAAAAGACGGCGGAAAAGAAGATTCCAACGGACGAAGTGTCGTTAAACAAGGTATGCACCGCGGAGTGCAACTGTTTGCATGTTACCCCATTTAAGTCAGTTTTTGCTCACCGGAACGCGTCAAACAACGCATACTTGTGTGATGAAGAATAAATAGAAATTCAGTCAATTTGTCAAGTCTAATTGGTTCCATGTAAGGAACAATTGCAGTAAATCTTTAGGAATCTGTGCTCTACATGACTCGATTAGTAATAAAAGGAAGACTGTAATGACAATCTTTAAATGCTTAGATAACAGACACATGTCTTTGCGATTACTTCGAACAAATGCGTAATTTTCATGAACATATAATATGTACATGACTTTTGTTGTATTTTAACTAAGTTCAAACAAATCAAGACAAATATTCCTGTTTAATATTAGGTTTACTCTGTTCCATAATTATCGGTTCATCTTCAAGTTAAATGTGGAGGACTTCACAACGTTAATAATGACAAATATCTTGTAGCAGTCACGTATCAGATGTGCAGAACACCTTATCAGTCATGCACAATTAGCAGAACCACTTGCCGACAAGCACACATTGTTCTGATTATAATTGTCATTAGATTGTTGAAAAAAGAAGCGCACCTAGAAGACAATGTTTGTCGTAAAAACTTTAATTTAAAAAAAGCTTCATGAGTATTGAGCTCAATGTTTTTAGAAGAAGTATTATTGCAAGGAGTGGGTTGGTCGGTTGTCGGTAGTGGTGGTAGGTGGTTGGTGGTGGTGGTTGTGGTGGTGAGTGGTGGTGGTGGTGGTGTGGTGGTTGGTGGTGGTGGTGGTGGTTGGTGGTGTTGGCTGTTTGGTGGTGGTGGTGGTGGTGGTGGTGGCGGGTGGTTGTGGTGGTTGGTGGTGTGGTGGTTGGTGGTGGTGGTGGTGGTAATGGTGGTGGTAGGTGGTTAGGTAGTAGTAGTATTAGTTGTTGTTGTAAGTGAAGTGTAGTAGTAGTAGTAGTCGAAGAGTAGATAGGTAGTAGTAGTAGAAGTAGTAGTAGTAGTTAGTCGTAGTAGTAGTAGTAGTTAGTAGTAGTAGTAGTAGTCAGTAGTAGTAGTAGTAGTAGTTAGTAGTAGTGTAAGTAGTAGTAGTAGTTAGTAGTAGTAGTAGTAGTAGTAGTAGTTAGTAGTAGTAGTAGTAGTAGTAATAGTTAGTAGTAGTAGTAGTAGTAGTAGTAGTAGTAGTAGTAGTAGTAGTAGTCGTAGTAGTAGTAGTAGTAGTAGCAGTAGCAGTAGTAGTAGTAGTAGCAGTTAATAGTAGTAGTAGTAGTAGTAGTAGTAGTAGTAGTAGTAGTAGTAGTAGTAGTAGTAGTAGTAGTAGTAGTAGTAGTAGTAGTAGTAGTAGTAGTTTTAGTAGTAGTAGTAGTAGTAGAAGTAGTAGTAGTAGTAGTAGTAGTAGTAGTATGTAGTAGTAGTAGTAGTAGTAGTAAGTAGTAGTAGTAGTAGTAGTGGTAGTAGTAGTGTAGTAGTAGTATGTAGTTAGTAGTTGTAGTAGTAGTAAGTAGTAGTAGTAGTAGTAGTAGTAGTAGTAGTAGTAGTAGTATTAGTAGTAGTAGTAGTAGTAGTAGTAGTAGTTGTTGTTGTTGTAGTAGTAGTAGAAGTAGTAGCAGTATTAATAGTAGTAGTAGTAGCAGTGGCAGTGGTAGAAGAGATAGTAGCAGTTGTTGCAATATCAGTAGCAGTAGCAGTACGTCTAGTACTTATTATTACATATCTAATTCTTCGTTCTTATCACCGAAAAAATGAAGTCTTCTCTTAAAGCTCATGCTATTTTGTTCGTTTGACATGTAGAGTACCAGTAGATGTTGAGTACCAGTCAGAAGTATGAATTATAATTGTTGGCATAAATCTCATACAATGCCTTACAAACGATAAATTATTACTGTGATTATGCTTTCATCACGTGCGGATCAAAATAATGACTATGAAACCAAACAAATGCGTGTCACATGTTAGTGGAATGGTAGAAATGCATGCATTGCATAAACGGGCCGCGATTCGCATGATTCTTGCAGATTTGACACTTTGCTTACCAGCATGGCTTGGTCAGCGTTTCTTCGATATGTATGTGAACAGTCGAACAATGTACACATACCTTTTAATACCCTCTTACGAAAATAGGGAAATAATTGGAATCTCATGGCACTAAAAGCAATTTTGAAATTCACAAATTGATTTGTAAGCACTTATTTGAGCATTCCAAATCCTGTTATCGGTGGCATTTTAATCCTATTTGAACGGAATGCGCAAAAATGTGATCATAAGGGATTACAATGCCACAAATCACATTTAATTTTACGCCCGATAGTTTTTCGTAATTAAAGACAAGCGATTGGGATCTAAATGGGAATTCAAAAAGAATGTTAATGAATTTTTCATTCATAAATGCATTTCCCAACAAGCCTTTGCTCGTTTGATATGTTTGGGTGCAATTGCATACATCATTCATAGTTCAACAATTAAACGTGGGAATTGTTTTTTAAAAATTTGGTCGCGGATAAAAGAGCGGTTTAGAGATTACCCTGTGTTCGACCACAATGCCTTGCTGACACAGAAAGTGTCAATGCCGCGATGAAACGATAAAGCACTATGTAGACAGTTCGCATTATAATTAATTTAGTTTAAACCTATCGATATCCATAGATAGATATTATTCAGGTCTGTGAAGTTAACAAAGAGAAATGAAAGCTACGTTCGGCTGTGAATTCGATGTATTCAAATATATTGCAAGGCGGTAGTTGTTAAGAGCTGGCGTCGAATTCAGCTCCGCATCCAGATGTGCGATGCGCGAATATTATAATAGCAGTGGACTGATTTACACGGAAAATAAACTGTCCAATTTCTTATTGTCAAAACTTGTCCATGTGCCTTCTTTCAGATAGTATATTATATTATATTATAATATATTATATTATATTATATTATATTATATTATATTATATTATATTATATTATATTATATTATATTATATTATATTATATTATATTATATATATTATATTATATTATATTATATTATATTACTAGTATATTGTATTATATTATAAAAATATTTATTTATTTTTGTATTTATTTTTATTTTTTCGTATAACAAATATTAACAAACGTACATAGCGCTAGTCTACATCGTACTTTATATACTGGTTTGAATACGTTCCAAGGCTACATATTATATAGTAAAATTTTAGTGGGTGTATATTTTTATAATGATGAGATTTTTACTGTAAATATATATTTTACATGTATATAAAACATGGCCACTGTTTGATTTCAAGATTTAAAATAGATGGTATAAATTGATTTGACATACTTGTTTAAATAACAAGTTTTAGTGTTAATATTATATTCTAATTAGCCATACTATAAATTAGTTGTTGCGTTTTCATCAAACCAATATATCTAAAGATTTCAAGATGCTCTGCTAGATTGTTGAATAGCATAAGTTGAGTAGCATAATCTTACTTTCAACTATTATGATGTGTGTTTTAGTATGTTTTAATATGTTTTAGAGTCTCTTATAATTCTTATAGAATGGCTGTATACATGTATTTGTAAATATGTGTATATGGCTGAGACTGGAATAAATAAAATAAATATATATATGTTATTAACATGAACAGGAAGTGTAGGGAATTAGACGATAGGGTATATCAAACATATATTTGTTGGCACATGGATGTTTTTAAATATTCAATGTTTCGTTTGCCGGAAACCAATAGCAAGATCTTAATCACAGTCTCAGAAACGAGCATCAGCGGTTCGCCTTGGTTATGTTTCCGATGTCGCTGATCATAAAATGTAAATATTGTGACTGTGGTCTGTGAAGAATAATATATCAATAGATTTAATTCGGAACTCGCGCGCTGTGGGTTTTTCTGATTTCTGAGCGCGCGCGGAAGGTACAAACATTGCAATTAATACAGTAATTACCAGTAACGTCGATATCCGATTTGCTTTCCATTCAGTAGTGGATAATAAGTATTTAAACGACTGTAGTGATTTCTTTAAGGAAATGTCAAAAATAAAGTATTTTGTTGTTATAACTATTACTATTATTATTAATAATTACACATAACACATCTAACAGTGATATAGATGCATGTCAGACGTTTAATACAGGATTAAAGTCTAAATACATCGTTCAGATGAATAGCCGTCTATACGAATGGGTTCAGTAGCTAACATCCTTAAAAGACATGAAAAACAGACTTTGTCAGCTGTATGGCAATGAAGGAACCTATACAAACGGCTTGACATGCAATATTTTTATGAAAAAACATTATTCATGTTCTTGTTTTTTTTCGGTATGCTTTAATGGTATAGCAAATAAAAGTAATGTATGGTAAAGCTCGTTAGTGATGTGCCTTCTAATCTTAAGGTCTTAGTCTTAGCGAATAATTTTCCTTAGTTTTCAGATTAGAATAAAGAAAAGCATCACAATAGAGCTATATCAATAGACATATAAATATCCAACTGATATGGAACGATATATTAGTTCTAGTACTACGAATGGACTGAGGATAGTAAGGTTTTTGTTGTTTGGTACTTGTCTATATGATTTTAAATATATTTGAATAGTATAATATATATATACGATGGAGTCAATGTGTTGGTAGTTTCGTTTACAAACGTCCATCAAAACTGAACGCCCAGGCCTACGCACAGTATATGCAATGACAAAGTTACGTGACCGAAGCTGTTTACATGTACATGCAGCATTAAATCGTGTTACATAGTATTCTTAAAAATTAAACACGATCGAGATTAGTTCATCTAAATAAAAATTATTAAATCATTGTATTTTTACCAACTATAACGACCGCTAAAGCAGAAAATGTAGTGTTTACTACTCGTCGATAAGAGAAATTTTTGTTTCACGCTCTTTGAAAATATGCTTGTCAGAGTTTGTTTGTACCTTCCGCGCGTGCTCAAATATCGGAAAAAACAGACGGGGGAGTTCCGAATAACAACTCACGTCTGTGGCAAATATGTTATTCGTTAAAACATTGATCTAATTCTTCAGTAGTCTTTTCAACAAACTGGCAAAATAATTCTCAGCCGACAAGAGATTATTCTTTTAGACTTGCTTACATACGTTTTTTTTTCTCTTTTCAGAGCTACCTGATCATAGTAGAGAGCATCCGGGAGGGTCTGGAGGAGGCGGCAGAGGAGTGCAAGCACCAATTCCGGTGGGACCGCTGGAACTGCCCCGTCACCTCCACCAACATCGTCTCCAAGTCCAGGCAAAGTCAGGGTAGGTTCCCGTCGGACGTTGCGCCCGGAATAATGCTTTTGATAAATTCCTTTATGTATTAGCTTTGTTTTGGGAAGAGTGTGCTTAAAGCATTTGCGTTTAGTGTCATTCCATATTAGCCTGTGTAGTCCACACAAGCTAATAAGGGACGACACTGTCCGCTTTATGGAATTTTTCGTTTAAAGAAAGTCTCTTCTAACCGAAAATCCAGTTTGAACGTAAAGTATCCGAAAATCCAGTTTAGAAGGAAAGTGTCGTCCCTGAACTGCACAGGCTAATCTGAGACGAAACATTACGCACATGTTTCAATTCAAATTATCCCAGTTCGAGGATGATACACTAATTATGCTTTGATCCTTTAATTACTAGTTAGTGTTATTTCAAGCGCACACTATCGTTAGCTCTTTACATCTCAGATATATTTTTATAAGAACATCCCTATTTTCCCGACTAAATAACTGCTACTTTAACTAATGCTTCGATTCATCCTCTGCTGATGTTGCTCATGATGATTACGATTCGGCTGCTCATGCTGCTGCGACTGTTGATGATGATGATCCATGTTTGGCATGATTTCAGAATACCATTTTTATCCATGAACCAACTAGGCATACCTTAATGCTGCACTAAATGATGCTTTCCAGCCACGCGCGAGGTCGCCTTCCTACAGTCAGTGTCGGCCGCCGGCATCATGTACTCGGTGACGGAGAGTTGCAACCGAGCCGACAACGCTCTTTGCAGCTGCGGGGACGGCGGCAAATTCCATTACGGCCATGGTAAGTAAATCATCCTGAAACAAATATACCGCCCTGTCCTTTAGGATGAGTTGATACAGTATGTGTTTTGTTTTTATGCTCTCCGAAAATTTTCGAGGAGCGTATAGTTGCCAGTTTGTCCTTCCTTCCTTACTTCCATCACACTTTTGTTACAGTTTCTCATAGCGCCTTAAATATTTTGCCGATCTCTAACATATTTGGCATGTAGGTATCTTGCATGGACCTCTACCTTTTGATGATGTGTGAGGTCACTGGGGTCAAGGTCAAGGTAACCAAGGCAATTAATGTTTTTCCGTCACACTTTTGTTTCAGTTTCTCATAGCGCCTTCAATATTTTACCGATCTCTTACATATTTAGCATGTAGGTACCTTGCATGGACCTCTACCTTTTGATGAGGATTGAGGGCAATGGGGTCAAGGTCAAGGTCGCCGAGGCTAATAACAGATTGTTATGCCGCCGGATCGGGGGTATATTGTTTTTGGCCTGTCCGTCATTGTTTGTGTCTTGTGTCTGTCACAAAACTTTAACCTTGATCATAACTTTTGCAATATTGAAGATAGCAACTTGATATTTGACATGCATATGTATCTCATGGAGCTGCACGTTTTGAGTGGTGAAAGGTCAATGTCATCCTTCAAGGTCAAAGGTCATTTTTAGCTCGGCTGTTTTTGGAGAAACCCAAGATATTGTAATAACCAGCTCGGCCGCCGTTCGCGTCGTGCTAAAACCTTTTCATCGGCTTTTTAATCAATTAAAGTGCTTCCATCTAAAACGTTGAAACTTCATATGTAGCTGCACCTTCATGAGTAATACATCACTGTGACCTCTAATATAAAACTTTAACATAGGCTCTATCTTTTCCTCTGACAAGCTTTCATTTATTCAAAACTGCACCCACAACCGAGCCTTGGCACGCGCTATGCGGTGCTCTTGTTTCCGTAAATAGCTGCCGTGCGGCTTCAAAACGTCGCAGAAGGGGGCAGTGTGTTTCACAAACACAACTCTTGTTTTTTAGGTGGTTACACAACACATATATTGACAAAGCGCATCATCGGGGAGCATCCATCAGTTTCACTGATATTCTTTTTGTTTTATGTTTACATAACGTTTATTCACAAATCTTCTTAATTTAAACATATGTATTGCATTATGTAACTATCAAAGTGGTGACAATCTTTTGGTGTAACGTCTTGCATCTGGGTCCGTATTCTTAAAGCCCATTGAGAAAACATAAGGAAGACCCTAAAATTTATCAATTATCTTAATTGTCGGACAATGTCGAGAATATATATTTTTACATTAAAATGTGCTGAACAAGTGAATATTGTTTCAGTGATTATAATAATATCCTAATGTAATTAGAAAACAGTAATTTTTCCCTGAGATCCAAGTTTAGTAAAAAAAATTGAGCTTTTTTAACACGAGCCGAGAACTCAAAATCGGTGTTTATTGCCCGATAAATATCGAGTCATTAAAAACACTCTTCAGTTCACTATAACTGATATGTCGTATGGTTATTCGTGGCGCTGTCCAGACACGCTGCACTGGAAGTGGGGCGGGTGCAGTCATAACGTACAGTTCGGAGAGAAGGTCTCGCGGCTCTACCTGGGCACCGGAAAGGCCAGCGCGGACATCTCAAATGCGCTCAAGAGTCACAACGAGAGGGCGGGCCACAAGGTAGGCCTTCCCGAACGGCTACGGCTCTGTGAGCCAGTATTTATGTGCAAGTTTTTTTATTCACAAACCTATAAATGGGTTTGTTAAAGCTATGTTTGATGAACAAAAATGCAAAACAGGTGGGGCTTTTTAGTTGGCGCTTCGCTTATAATACGTATTCTAGCGCAAATGTCATGTTATCTACACGATTTATGCTCGGCGTAAAATACATTATGCGGTTTCACTAACACGTGCGTGTATTTACTCTGTGTTTGAGTATGAATGCTCTTCAAGTCGCATGCGTAGCTTGGTGAAACGTCTTGCTAACTACAAAATACACGTGGAAAACGAAACTGACTTTCAAAGAAGATATGATATAACCTTATTTAATGTAAAGTAAATTGAATCCGCTGTATGCTGAAAAAAATTCACGTTACAGTTTTCAAATTATTCTTTCAAAATTCAAATATATAATACATTTATTATTTCGTCTTCCAGACTGTAAAGCATACGATGAAAACAACGTGCAAGTGTCATGGGGTAACCGGAAGTTGCCAAATGCGCACGTGCTGGAAACACATGTCTAACTTCCGCTTAATCGGAGACAAACTTCGTAAAAAGTTCAAACGTGCAAAGGACCTCAGACATATGCGTGGCTTCATGCCTTATACCAATAAAGTGAGACATCCCAAACTGACAAAGATATCAAAGGATGATTTGGTGCATTTTGAAGATTCCCCGTTGTACTGTGAAACAGACAACGCTAGTGGATACCTGGGCACGCTTGGCCGGGAGTGCTTGAAACTCGAAAAGGGTGCAAACAAGTCCTCAATGAGCAAGTTCGAGCGTCACAGCTGCCGCCGGTTGTGCAACGAGTGCGGTCATCGGGTTGGGCGCCACTTGGTGCGCGAGGAGTACGACTGTGACTGCGAGTTCCGGTGGTGCTGCTCCGTGCAGTGCAGACGCTGTACTAGAGACGTGACACGGTACTATTGCAAGTAACGTACCGGGCCGGAATAACCCCCTCGATCTTAGTGAAACAGTTTGTGATAGAGTGACACCGTCGTTGCAGTGCAGACACTCCACATAAGATGTGACGCGATATTATTTGAGTCGCGTTCTGAGAAAACTGGGCATAATGCATGTGTGTAAAGTGTCGTCCCTGATTAGCCTGTGCAGTCCGCACAGGCTTATCAGGGACGACACTTTCCGCTTTTATGACATTTTTCGTTTAAATGAAGTATCTTCTTAGCAAAAATCCAATGTAGGCGGAAAGTGTCGTCCCTGATTAGCCTGTGCGGACTGCACAGGCTAATCTGGGACGACACTTTACGCACATGCATTATGCCCAGTTTTCTCAGAGCAAGGCTTAATTCATGTGACGTACTTTATTGCGAGGCAGGCGCGGTTTCAAATGCATGACGCAGTTATCACAAGCGGCATATCGGAAATTACCACATATCTTAAGTTTGTTTTGTTTTTTATTTGAACACTGTTTTCGCTCATACAATATGGTATGCCCAAGACATGGGGTGATATTATTGCGATAACAGACCGGAATAGAAATGTCTCAACTATGTATTAGTTTACGTGCCAATAATACTTTAAAATGGGACATCGGCATAAGACATATCGTTAATGTTATATTATGTGCCGCCTATGAGTAAATATTTATTATCAAATATTCGATCAGCGTAGCTCCAGACCATTCGTCGCAAGCGCGCAGTCTAGTCAGGAGCTATGCTTCTCGCTGTAAAGTCATGCAAGGATTCGTGTTCTCGTTAACAAACATGATAGTTCCTGGCCAGACTGCGCAAATGCAGCTACACTGGCCGCATATGGTTTTAGACCCATTTTCGCATGACCTGGCTCACATATGACATTTCTGCAGGTGACGCATATGTTTTAATCCAAACGATCCTCATTCTATGAGTTATTTCTGTGATTGAATCTTTGCTCTTTGAATGGATGCACAGTGATGTGTTTTATTTTATTTTTTTGTATATTTGCACTTTTTTGATTTTCTGTACGTTAACTCTAACTTAAATTGGCCGTTTTCAATGACAGGCGTTTCAAAGGAAGATATCAAGCACTTAACTCATACGTGTTGCGCGTATTCACTTATTTCATCATCTATTTCCATGTCCATGTAAGGTATTGTATGTTTTATGCAGTTTTGTATATTTTGCAAGCTTTAAAACTTGGCGAAATGTTCGACGAGAATTGGTGTCACTGACTGTATACCAGGCTGAGATTATTTATTTAACAGTTGTTACATTGTGTATATTTGTTTTAAATGTGTCATTTATCATATTGGTTGTGAGGCCCCACATATTGTGGAATGAAAACATTCATGGATATAGCTACTGCTTCTTGGCTTATTTATAACACATATATGATGTTAATACAATTGTTATATTGTTTCATTTCAATATATGTATATATACGAATCGTTTTCCCGATAACCTCGTATTTTTGCAAAGATCAAACGACTCGCTTATGCGAAAAGGGGTCTTAAGTCATAGTGGCTAGCGTAACCTCATACGACTTTGTGCGTCCGCGCAGGCCGGTCAAGAGTTACCCTGTCCAATATCGTGGTCTCATAAGCAGACAGTGTAAGTCGCACAGGCTCGTATGGGTCTACGCTGGCCGCGTATGGTATACGAC
Source organism: Dreissena polymorpha (assembly GCF_020536995.1). Lineage (NCBI taxonomy): Eukaryota > Metazoa > Mollusca > Bivalvia > Myida > Dreissenidae > Dreissena > Dreissena polymorpha. The sequence goes on from NC_068356.1 coordinate 32,825,847, forward strand.
CCATTTTCGCACGACGTGGTTCCCACGGTCATCAAAAAACACAATATATCTTAGACGTCGCCCCCGTTGCATTACTTACATCAGCATTTGAATCATTTGTACCATACCCGTACTCATCGTTACAACTATCTTTATTGTTATGTTAAGGGGTGTTGCTGCAGTTTTGCTGATTTTTTTCCACCAAATAGATTTTGTCATAAATTTATATTTAAGATATACATACAAATACTATATGAAAAAATGAAATATAAACATAGGCTCACCAGCCTTGTTTTGATACATGTACTTTTTCAATAAAACTGAAAAATCTCTAATTGCGTAAAAATAATTAATAACCTATGAAATCGGCAACATCTAGATATTATTTAAGCTAAGATACATCGTATACCATTTAATTAAACCACACACTACCAATAAAATGGAGTACACAAGTTAAATTTTAAGATTTTTTTTTATTATTATTTTTATGTCACCCAAAAAAACATCATTTTTTTACTATTTTAACCACATTAATGGAATTTAAAAAATTTCTACCGAATAGAATTCTGCGAAACTGCTCAAATATGTTCATCTACGTATTGTCATCATAAAACACAAATAAAAAAAGGGGGTCACCGCACTTTTAACATAGATTTTTTGTTTTAATTATCCCTATCGTCTAGACGTCAAATTTCATTAAAAATAACAGCAATAAGACAAAACCCAAGTACCGGTACAAAGATTGTCAGAAATATGCATAAACATTTGAAATTGTTTACAATATTAACTGGAATCACAACAGCTTACCAAAAGACATTAATAAAAAACAATATTTAATCACAAACATAATACCATACAGTATCAAACTCGACCTTAATCATTAATAACTAACATGTTCACAGATTTTTGCACGATTTGAAGTTTGTGTTTAAATGCTTTAAATTGATAAATGTAAACAACAGGACTAAAGAGCTCCAGTATAAAGCAAGTATGAAATTAAAGAAAGAAAAAAAAAGTAAAAAAAAAGTTAACCCCACCTGGAATCGAACCACTGACAATTGTATTTTGAACCAACTCGGTCATTTCTGATGATACTGATAACAAAAATATTGAGTTGTGATAATAGCATCATTTTTAATAATTTTTTTATAATTTAAAACCACACAAATTGCCTCTGACTTTGAAATGAAATACATGTTAATCAATACATATAGATGAAATTTGAAATGTGCAAAATTGTCATTTAATCTAAAGCCTAGTTAGCAAGTAATTTATTATTTTTCAAACGGTACCGCTTTTAAAACGGAAAGTAGGATTTCTAGATCTATACGTCCATTCATTTCGACAAACGCAATTGTTTTTATGTTTTAAAGCACAAAAAGACGGATTTCTACCTTGTAACCACCAGATATATTCTAATTGGCATAGATAAATTTAAATCTATAGCCTAGTTAGCAAGAAAGTTATTATTTTTCAAACGGTACCGCTTTTCAAACCGAAAGTAGGTTTTTAGACGTAAACGTCAATTTATTTCGACAAACGCGATTATTTTTAAGTTTTAAAGCGCAAAAAACGGATTTCTACCTTGTAACCACCAGATTTATTCTAATTGGCATAGATAAAATTAAATCTATAGCCTAGTCAGCAAGTAATTTATTATTTTTAAAACGGTACCGTTTTTAAAACCGAAAGTAGGATTTCTAGACGTATACGTCCATTTCGACAAACGCGATTATTTTTACGTTTTAAAGCGCAAAAAAGACGGATTTCTACCATGTAACCACCAGATATATTCTAATTGGAATAGATAAAATTAAATCTATAGCCTAGTCAGCAAGTAATTTATTATTTTTAAAACGGTACCGTTTTTAAAACCGGAAGTAGGATTTCTAGACGTATACGTCCATTTCGACAAACGCGATTATTTTTACGTTTTAAAGCGCAAAAAAGACGGATTTCTACCATGTAACCACCAGATATATTCTAAGTGGCATAGATAAAAAATGTTTTTTATTTATACTTAAATTTACTATGCCAAATAAGGCGTGTGGCTTTAATTTCAATGAAAATGGAACAAAGGAAAACACACGTACATATCTAATAAAATACCGCTTTAAAAAGACGCTATTGAGCGGATCAAACATTTGTACAGCTATAAAGTAAACATGTTGTCACAATATATACTGTGAACAGAGATTTGATTCTTAATAAAATCTCTGTTGTGCCTAGCAATGCCCCACCACATATCTGTGTATCCAAGAATGGCCCTTGATAAAAAGCATACATATTATGATACCTGTCATTGAAAATGTGGGTCGTTCATTAATTCATACATGTACATATTCACGATAACTAATTCGCAAACAAGGAATCTTTCATGTTGTGTTCTCAGTCATGGTTTTGTGTAAACATTTTTAGACCTAGCATGTTCTACAGCAAAAAAAACTCTCGGGGACAATTATATCTGAATTACCATATATAAAACTAATTATAAATATATTTTAACAAAAACAAATCTTAAACACTTCACTCGCAAAGAAATCAAACACAACGCGTTGTAAACGTATAATTCAAATAATTAATTTGTTTTAATAAATTAATAATTAACTATTAAATAATCACGTCCGTTAAGGGGTTAAACAGATTACTTACAAAAATAGGCCATTGTTAGTTAAGAAGAATAAACAATAACTCTAACTTACAGTTGTTAAAGGCATAAGTTCACCAACAACCCTCATTTAGCTTTTTTCTAATCAGGACAGTGATCTAAATAAAGCGATTGTCTGTACTGCAAGTCAAAATTATAAGTGAATAAAACGTATGGCTGCAAATAAGAGATTAGTGTACTTCTTGGTGTTTCTGGTAATTGCCTTACCAGTCATAACCGGGATTTTAGTTTGGAAGTTGTTGCCCGGCTGTGATGATAAGACAAACACTGCAGAGTCTGGTAGGGCGGGGAGCCAGGTGCAACCGACAGCTTCCGGCGTTCAGACCGTTCCCACTTCCGCTCCGCTGCAGACGACAAATTCAACTCTCAGCGGCAAATTGACGACACCACCGTTCGAAGATGGTCCATGGAAGACGCTTCGTCTGCCGGGAACGGTACTGCCCGTGCATTACAATCTGACCATGTTTCCGGACTTTTACGACAATGCGAGTACATTTTACGGTAATGTTTCCATAGAATTACAGGTTAAGGAAGCGACTCAACTATTCATGGTGCACGTGCTATTCTTGGACATCGCGCAGACGAAATTGTTGGACGGACCATTTGGCAACGCAATTTCAATCAAGCGAACCTTCGAGTACAAACCAAATCAGTTCTGGGTAGTTGAGACCACAAAGCCCATTCTTGCCAACTCAACGGTGTACCTTGATATTCAGTTCAGTGGATCACTGAACAGATCAATCGTCGGCTTTTACAAGAGCACCTACATAAATTCCATCACAAAGAAACCGAGGTTTGTACGATGCTTCTATATGTGCAGGAGACATTTCTTATTTAAAACCATCTAAATTACTGCACGTCGGTGCGGACATGCTTCAAATGCATTAATACCTGTATGGTTAAAGGGGCCTTTTCACATTTGGGTAAATTGAGAAAATTGAAAAAGTTGTTTCAGATTCGCAAATTTTCGTTTTAGTTATGATATTTGTGAGGAAACAGTAATACTGAACATTTACCATGCCCTAAAATAGCCATTATATGCATCTTTAGACGATTTAAAAACCCGAAAATTATCAAGCGTTGCAACGCGAAACGAATTTATAATTTTGAGAGTTCTGTTGTTGTCGTTCTTTTTGTGAAACTACGAGGATTGGTTATATGACGTATAAAATACACATGTCATTGTCTCCGGAAGGATGGCCGAGTGGTCTAAGTGGGAGACTTTTTACTCCAGGACTCCAGGGGTCAGTGGTTCGAGCCCCGCTAAGGGTTACCTTTTTTTTAATTTTATTCTTGATTTTTTACTGGAGGTTTTTATATCCAATGTTAACATTTATCAATATAAAGCATTTAATGACAAACTTCAAAACATGCCAAAATCTGTGAAAAGGCCCCTTTAACACGATAAAATGTATTTAAAATTGACTGCATTACGATGTAGCTTAGAATAATCAGCAATCTATACCCACTAATGTTATAGATATACTGAAGGCACTTACAGTATGTGATGTTTGCTGATATGTCCTTACTGTAGTAAATCGCACGTTTATATAAGAGTTGCGTGCCTCCTCTGCATGTTCTTATTAAATTCCAATTATTAAAACGGTCATAAGAGCGATGCATTATACTCACTGCACGACCTTCACCCCTTCTGCTCTTGAACTTGGTATCATTCCATCAGCTCCATAGCAACCACGAAGTTCGAGCCCGTGAATGCACGACGGGCGTTTCCCTGCCTGGACGAGCCCAACATCAAGGCCACCTACACTGTGACCCTTGTCCACCGCAAGGGCTACACTGCGCTATCAAACATGCCCGTGCAGGTTTCTAATTGTGTTTAATTAAGAATAAAATATGTGCTTTCTATTTGACGTTATTTTGGCTTCTGATCTTTCTCCGCGTTTTGATTTTGTCAATAGAATATAAATATAAAACACTGTTATAACAAAATTTATATTTGAGAAAAAGTATTCGTTTGTTCTTACAATGAATTCATTTAAAAAAGTCCATTCTCCTGTATAATTGCGTATTTTAAAGTTACATAAACGTCATCAATTGCGCGACGTCTGTAAATTTGGTGAAAAGTTTATTCTTGTTAACAGTGGTCCGACACGTGGTCCCAGAATCCCTCTCTGGTCGCCACGAGATTTGACACATCAGTGAAAATGAGCACATACCTGGCCTGCTTCATCGTATGTGACTTCAGCTACCTTGAGGGGAATTCAACATCCGGTATCAAGGTAACTCATTTAACATGTTCCTGCATTGCCTTCATTCGTAGTTCATGTCGCATGTGTTGATACATTCATTGATTGCTCGCTCGTTGAATTGATTTATAGCTAGACTGAATGACTTACTGATTGATTGCTCGGTACAACCATCCGGCACCTTTTGCATGCATTCATAAATAATCGATTGTTTGCTCAATCAGGTGAGACTGTACGCGCCCCCTGACCGGGTCAATCAGACGGCGTACGCCCTGCAGGTCGCCATGACGTCGGTAGACCTGTACACAACCAAGTTCAACATCTCATACCCACTGCCTAAGCTTGGTATGGCTGTCATTCCAATGTGAAAGATCGAGTGAATCAAAGGTCGTCAGCATTTAGCTAAGGCCAGTTAAGGCCAGTTAGTTAATGCCAATCCTTTTCAAATACATAGAATTGGTTAATAAAACATGTACATGTGTTGGAGTTCGGCCACTTCTAAGAGTTTTCCGAATGGCATCGCAGTACAGGAAATCACTATGAAAGAAATGTAACAAACTTCTCGTTTCAGACTTGATTTCTGTTCCCGACTTCGTGTCGGGCGCCATGGAGAACTGGGGTCTGATCACGTTCCGCGAAACGAACATCCTGGTTGACCCTAGCGCCGCCTCGGATGCTAACAAGCAGAATGTGGCAGGTGTTGTAGCACACGAAGTGTCTCACCAGGTCCGTATCATGGAGTTTCAGGATTGTTTGAGAGTCGTTTTTAGGTAACTGGGCATTAATGAATTGCGTAAATTGTCAATCCCAATTTAGCCCTTGCAGTCCATCCAGACTAAGCAGGGGCGACACTTTCCGACACTTTCCGCTTTAATAAAAATTTTCGTTAAAGGAAGCCTCTTCTTAACGAGAATCCAGTTAAGGCGAAAACAGGCTAATCTGGGACGACGCTTTACGCACATGCATTTTTCCCGGAAAAAGGCTGTTCTTGATGCAAATTTGAAAGGGCTACGTTATTTGGGGACCTTGATATCCCCACCAATAAAGCAAGTTTACACAATTCAGTATCCATTTTGTTCTTTTAAAAGTAACTTTATATTTCAGAACACATTTCATTTTATTCATCTTGCCTTCAATTTAGTCGGTTTAGTTTGTTTGAAAAAGTCTCAAACCATCGCACATTCGAATTTGTCTTGAGCGCATAAACTGTTCCCCTAAAAAGAGCACGTGTTTGTGATATTCGTACTACATTTTACAATGTGTGTGGGATTTTCATATAGGGAAATTAAACCTTCATTATGAGCTATACAAGTGGGAATGTTGGCTCCTTGCGGCAACATCAGGACTGGTGGTATACTACTTTCCAAGTGTGTTGCGTTTGTCTGCTGCAGTGGTTCGGTAACCTGGTGACGATGGATTGGTGGGATGACTTGTGGCTAAACGAGGGGTTCGCTTCATTCATGGAGTATATAGGGGCAGCAACCCAAGAGCCAACCTGGGACATGGTAAGCAAATTATATGATTCGCACTCAGTAAAAAAGGGGTTAACTGCATGTACGTATAGTGTCGTCCCAGATTAGCCTGTGCAGTCCGCGCAGGCTAACGATACTTTACGTGTTTTTTATTTAAGTTTTTCGTTTACAGAAAGTCTGTTAGCAAAAATCCAGTTTAGGCGAAAAGTGTTGTCCCTGATTAGCCTGTACAGGCTTACCTAGGACGACACTTTTCGCACATGCATCAAAACCCCTTTTCACAGAACAAAGCTTATATTATTAAAATAGTATTTCGCTGATTAGCATAATTCCGACTAGAAAATGGTGGGGTCATGTGACTTAATAGATTTTACGACGTGTCTGTTGGGGGTATTAAACGCGTAATATGAAAATTAGTCATAATGTTTTATCGGATAGTTTCGACTTTCGTTTTGTATCTACATATACCGACTAATGTTAAGTGGTATTAATTTAAATATTTCATGCATGCATTTACATCTTAAGATGTCTGAAAGTATTTTTTTAAACTAGTGAATCACGTGAACTTCTTATACCCACTGATTTCTTATTTGAGAATCCAATCATAAAACTTCATTAATTTTAATTTTGCTAACTTTGAACAGATATCCCAGAGGCTGATCATAGACGTACAGCCAGTGATGGTGACAGACGCCGGTGTGTCGTCACATCCTATCGTTGTTGACGTCACCGACCCGAATGACATCAACGCCGTGTTTGATATCATCTCGTACAGCAAGGTATTGATGCATTTACGTATTTACATGTAGGTCTATAACTCATTTTTAATCATATATATAATCAGTTATATAATTAAGCTTGTACAGAGTTTATAATACTGTATAATACTGTATTCGCAAAGCACAGATTTGTCAATGCACAAGATAGATGATCAATTCAGTTCCCTTTGTAGAAGCGCTTTCGTAATTCGCCAGCTACATATGAGTCGTGTTCTGAGAAAACTGGGCATAATGCATCTGCATAAAGTGTCGTCTCAGATTAGTCTTTGCAGTCCGCACAGGCTGATCAGGGACGACACTTTCCGCTTAAACTAGATTTTGCTAAGAAGAGACTTCATTTAAACGAAAAATGTAATAAAAGCGGAAAGTGTCGTCCCTGATTAACCTGTGCGAACCGCATAGGCTAATCTGGGACGACACTTTACGCACATACATTATGCCCAGTTTTCTCAGAACGCGGCTCATGTTCTTCTTCTGGCGTCTTGCAGGGCATGTCAGTGATCGGGATGCTGGAGAGGTGGATGGGGAGCGACCGATTCTTCGAAGGGATCTCTCGCTACCTGCACAAGTACCAGTACTCAAACGCACGGACGGACGATCTATGGACCGCGCTTGGAAACGTATGTTAATAATCGAAGATTGATTTGTTAAAATTTATGTATTCATTTACTTATTCAAAAAGAAACATTTACATGTATTAAGATATACCGTAGAATCAGTAATTTTGGATACTATATTAATTTTGTCCACGCGTACCGTCGAAGTTCGGTTGGTATAAACATTTATTTTCTTAATAGATCTACACATTAATTGTAGCAGCAGTTAACCTTTGTATTGTGCATCTATAAATAAATGTTCGTGAACGCTTGCGTTGTTTGTTTACCAAATATGAACAGATAGCAGACGATATTCGCGTAAAAGACGTCATGGACACGTGGACCAAGCAGATGGGGCTGCCATATCTCAACGTCACCATCGTCGATGACGTCATAACTGTGCAACAGGACCGATTCCTTGCAGACCAAAGCATACACTATGACATAAGCGATTCTCATTTCGGGTATAAATACACATAGTTTGCTGATTTTTTTCATTGTTGGCGATCATCGATGTTTTTGTTGTTGTTGCTATGCTGCATTTGCTATTACTTTCAAATATTCACGCAAACTTTATGGTAGCATCGTCTTGTAAATAAATTGTGTATTAAAATCATATAATATACCTATTTATTGAGAAAATTGCATAATACAACACATCACTATGGTCCAAAGCCCGCTTATTGAACGTTAATGAAAAAATACATCTTTCTCTAAAAATTCATGACCCACTTTCATATTCTCAGCTACAAGTGGTTCATCAAGCTTGACTATATGATCAAGACAAAACAGACGTACAGCGTCTGGATTAAAGGGAACCGGACACGTACGTACTTTTTAGTTTATAATAAGCTGCTTGTCAAGACCTTTTGCTAAATGCCATGTTTGTATGCGATTATTGACCTTTGATGACACTTAAAAAATGCTTATTGTGTATTAAATCTACCATTTATGTGTTACAATTAAGTAATGCTGGAGAAAGTTTTCATTAAAAATGTATAAAAGCGATACGGTACACAGTATATTCTCTGCATATTATTGTTTCGCAAATAACCCTTAAACGCGTGTTTCGAACCTAAAAACTATGTGGTATTTTGTTAAAATGTGAATACATCTGTAGCGCTTACATAGCATAACAGATTATCGATGTATTGTGGAAAATGGATGCTATTCAATATCAGGAGGAGTGAATTGTTGTATATTTTGGTCCAACATTTACACAGTGCACTCTATGAAAGACGTACTTATGAGTCGTGTTCTGAGAAAACTGGGCATAATGAAAGTGTCGTCCCAGATTAGCCTGAACAGTCCGCACAGGCTCATCAGGGACGACACTTTCCGCTTTTATGACATTTTTCGTTTAAATGACGTCTCTTCTTAGCAAAAATCCAATTTATGAGGAAAGTTTCGTCCCTGATTAGCCTGTGCGGAGTACACAGGCTAATCCGGAACGACACTTTACGCACATGCATTATGCCCAGTTTCGTCAGAACACGACTCTTACTGTTCCTTTCTAACCAATCGGAATACGCTTTAAAAGGTGACACTATTGAACAAACGCATTACAGTTTCTTTCACAACACCGCAAACACTGAATTCCTCGAATCCGGACTTCTGGCTAAAGTTTAACCTCGACGGAATCGGATTCTATCGCGTCAACTATCCTGTAACTATATGGCGACGTCTGTCGGACGTACTCCGCAAGGACACAAAGGTACGCCAAGCCGCGACAAAGCCACCATTGCGTATTAAATGACACAGCGAAGAAACTTCAATTGCTTTTATCAATATTAACTTACACAAAAATCTACTGAATCGTTCTTTTTCTATTGTAGAGAATTGTATTTATAGACGTCAAAAACAGAAATTGTGTGTCCATGTTTCATTAAAACTTATTATACACTTTCTTAAATATTTACAGCGTTAGCTTTATTTGTTAAATTTGTGATAGTAACTAATGAAAAAATATTACTTCGATATGTTAAAATGTGTGTTTATTATCAGTATTGTGCGTAGGTTCTTACGCCGGCCGACAGAGCTAACTTAATTGACGACGCGTTCAACCTTGCGCGCGCTGGATTATTGGGTTATGACATTGCCTTAGATATGACGTCATATCTGGATGCGGAACAAGATTATCTTCCCTGGGAAAGCGCCACCAGCGGTCTAAGCTACATTGCCGCCATGCTGGAATTCACTGGCGACTACGAGTTACTTCAGGTTTACATGTTTATTTTCAACAACTTCAATCCAATACATAAAATCCCAATAGCCGCCCCCACCCCACCCCAATCCCATTTTAAAGACTGCTCACAATCCGGTGCGGTGTTATATCATGGTTGACGGTAAATCAAACATTTAATTGTATGAACAGTGTCTTTTAAGTTGGTCAAGCATTTACACGCATTTGAGGGGACATATCTGTGTATCGGTATATCTGTATTTCAGCAATACAAGGTTGCAAAGGTGACGGGAGCATTCAACAGGCTGGGCTGGGATGACACGGGCTCTCATCTTGACAAGTAACCAGTACTAGTATAGATTATAAATATTGTACAAGTAGATGTTCATAGATTAAATGTTGGCATCACTTGCAGTAAGCATTCCCAAACCGATATACGTGATAATCGGACAACCCTCTAAACGGCAAAGGTTACTGTATCAACTATTTTACTTCTTTGTACAAAAATAAAAACCGAAAAACTTTCAATTTTAAACGCTTATTTTCATAAAACATTATTGACATGTTTCATTTGCTGATAAGCATCCTTATCAATAATTTGTGCGTATGTTTGTTGGGGTTTTTCTCCGTTTTCAACAGTATTTCTGTCATATCAAGGCGGTAAGTAAACCAAGTCACACTTTCTTGGGTTCGCTGGTATATCTCTCACATCAGTAATTGATTACTGCCCTAATTGAATCATAGGTAGGGGTAGAATGGCCGTTTAACGCTGTCATGGCCATCACCAGACAGACAGACAGACAGACAGACAGACAGTTTATTCCGACTTATACACAAGTACATCGTCTTCATACTAAAGTATATACATTTTTTCTGTCACGTAACTAGGTATAACAACACAATATTAAATAACATAAAATACATATTAACGAGTACAAATACTTATAAACTATCAAGGCGGTAATAAATTGTATTAAACAGTATTATTTAAAATCGTATTTCTAATAACAAGAGCTTCTTTGATATATTTACATACATTGAAAATAACTGATTTATCACAGGAAATTAATAACTTTTGGAATTTATATACTGATGGGTTAATATAAAATATACGGTTTAAATATTTTTTTCTTAAATCCGTGTAACAACGGCATATACATATAAAATGGTATTCATCCTCTAAATCCAAGTCATTACAACATAAACAATAACGCTCATTTCGTGGTATGTTATTTTGGGCGTATCTGCCCGTTTGGATTCTCAACGGATGCGCAGAGACTCTTAATCTTACAAAAAATAATCGCAAACGTCTGGGAACTAAGTCTAAATATGCTTCATAATCCAAACAGCTTTTAATAACTTTGTACATCACTAAAACAGAACTATTATTCAATTTACCGTACCACATCACCATACTCTATAATTTTATGGGTTCGGGCCGGGGACCGAATCCTCGGCTTTGTAGTACAGCGCTATACCGGCTACGTTTTACTTTAATGTTACCACTGAAAAGTATCATATTATTGATTGGTTTTTATTTTAAAGGGATCTTTTCACGCTATGGTAAATTGACAAAATTGAAAAAAGTTGTTTCAGATTCGCAAATTTTCGTGTTAGTTATGATATTTGTGAGGAAACAGTAATACTGAACATTTACCATGGTCTAATATAGCCATTATATGCATCTTTTGACGATTTTAAAATCTAAAAATTATAAAGCGTTGCAACGCGAAACGATTGAATAATTTGGAGAGTTCTGTTTTTGTCGTTAAGTTTTGTGAAACTACGAAGATTGCTTATATAAGGTATAAAATACTTCAAGAATATGTACTCGGCGGAATAGCTCAGTAGGCTAAAGCGTTTTTACTTCAGGACTCTGGCAGGACTCCAGGGGTCACTGGTTCGAAACCTGGTCCGGGCAATGTTCTTTTCCTTTTTTTAATTTTATTCTTGATTTTTTACTGGAGCTTTTACGATCCAATGTTTACATTTATCGATATAAAGCATTTAATGAATAAGTTAAAAAATGCCAAAATCTGTGAAAAGGCCCCTTTAATGTCGAGGTTTGTTATGTCGAGGTCAAGTACAAACCTATTGAATTTAACTTGATTCCATCAAAAGACTACGGCTTATAGGGAGACTTTCGAGTCCGTTTCCTGCGTAGGGAGTCTTTCGAGTCCGTTTCCTGCGTATAAACAGTACCTAATCTCGTGGGGATCACCATGTCCATTACCGCGACCCGTAGATTGGTAACGTGCTATTTGTTCTGCAGGCTGTTGAGGAGTACGGTGATTTCCTTGGCGTGCGGTAACGGCCACGAGGACTGCATGAGGACCGCAAAGCAGAAGTTCCAGGACTGGCTCTACAAAAACGCCACGTACGTACGGCCATTTACTCGGGTAAAATCACAACGGTGTGGTAAGGTCGACAACAGTTCACAGATTACAGTGCATGTACATGTGTATATGAAGATAAGAACCCCATGTAATAAACATTGTTTTAAATAATTTAACACATGCACAATGTCGAAAGATATCAAATTTTAAAGTTTGTTTTGACGCTATATTATATGACATTATAAATAAAGCTATCGCCATATTTTGAAAAATAGGGTTATTTTCATGCGATTGTAGAAAATAGTAATCAAGTGATAAAGACATACAACGGTTCAATTATATATTTGTATTGGCATTTTGATTGAGTTTACGTTTGAATAAATTGAAAAAGTATTACTTGGATGTCGGTTCTTCATATCATATGTCACCGATATCATCCTCAACGATTTACCTAGGTATGCGTGCATAAATATTAAAAAGCATCGGACGTGAAATTTTAAACACGCAAAGCGGTTTTGCATGAAATCTGTCAAAACATGATAAAACGTCGTGAATGAATTCTATGCATGACTGGAATTCGGTCACGTCTTTTTCTTGGTGTTTTCAACCATGCTTATTTAGTATAATTGGATTTAATTATCGATTGACGTCCGCTGGATTTAAAACGCTCTTCGTTATCAGAACAGACGAAATCCAATCAGAGGGTGTACACCTTAGGGAATGTACGAACCCACGGCTCTAATAGTGCTGTCCTCCGAAAGTGCATGTACTGAATACTAATATCGCTGTATTCTAAATGACCTTTTGAAATGTGACCATGTGTGCGTCTCCATTGAAGTTTTACATATAAATGAAATTCGTTTTTATTTTAGCTCGATTGCATCAAAATATAAGGCTTAATAAGACGCTCTCGAGTCTGTTCCCGGAGTAAAAACAGTACTTGCTGTATTTGGGGATATATATTCATTTATTTCTTTAGTTAGTTAGTTAGTTAGTTAGTTAGTTATTTTTCCCTGTGCAACTTGAAAAATGTCACGGTGCCTAACTTAAGCGGGATTGGTGATGAGATATGCAATCGGTCCGGTTATATCACGTCGTAGAGCACTCGCCTTGATAGCGGTCCCGGGATCGGGTCCCGGACTGTCTGCAAACTTTCCAACATCCTGCGACTGGGAGATCCCGATAACGTTCCTACAGTGGGGGTCGAACCAATGACCGATAGGTCGCAACGCGTACATTTAATACACTTTGCCACGCGAATTTCACAACAGTTCCGAACTTTCTGTTTCAGTATTCCCCCAAATATTCGTTCTCTGGTGTACAACTACGGGATGGGCGCGTCCGATTCATCACGTGACTGGCACATCACGTGGCAGCGCTACCTGAACGAAGCCGACGCCCAGGAGAAATCCAAGCTGCAGTCTGCCCTGGCGAAGACGAAATCCATACCTCTGCTCATGCGGTAATTCACGTGTACACTTTATCAATATCCAATATTGTATCATGAGGTAATACACGCGTCCGCTATATAAAATAAGGCTCAATGGATCATTGTCGACCTTAACTGGCCCAAAAGTCAACCGGGGGTGACTAGATGCCGATTCTTGTCACCCTATGGTGACTTCAAGCCAACGTTAGTCACCCCCGGGACTTGAAGCCGATTGCAGTCACCCGGGGTGACATGAAGCCGATTCTTGTCACCCGGGGGTGACTTCAAGCCGATTCTAGTCACCCTCGAAATCAGCATAAAGTCAGCCTCGGCAACAATTTTACGTTTTCAACCAAAAATACATGATTTGGTCGTTCATATGCGAGGGAATTTGTGTAAAAAAACTACAAAAACGAAAGTGGCGCTTTAAAAAAAATGTCTAAAAAAACTAAATAATTAATTGCGGGAGTCATATGTGGGTGCGGTGCCGTTTGATAAAAACTACACGGGTGACTAGAAGCCGATTCTTGTCAGGGTGACATGAATCGGCATCTAGTCACCCCCGGGTGACTTGTGGGCCATTTCAGGTCGACAATGACCAATGAGCTCAAATAAGCCAAAGCTCTGCTGACGCGGTAATGCACGTGTCCACTATAGCATATACTCCATACATCTGCTTATGCTTTAATTCTAATGTTTACTCTTAACAAACTCATATCACTGCTGATCAGGTACTACACTTGTCCATTGTATCAAATACTCCATACCTCTAGTGATGGATTAAAACACATGTCGACTTGATGAAATTATTAAGTGCGATATGGGTTAGTTGGGATGTTCGTAAATGTGTGTGTGAGTGTTTTATGTTTTGCGGTGATTTGTATATAGGTAACCTATCTATATTCATCCGTACGACCAAGCTATTTGAATGCAAGGATATGGGGCGTATTGCCAGATAAAACTTACGCATCAATTCAAGAGGAATTCCTGGGTCTTAACCGTGTGAAGCACGTACCACACACTACCTTCGTTGTTTTTATGCTCCCCCCCCCCCCCCAAAAAAAAAAAATGTGTGTGGGGGGGGGGCATATAGTCGCCGCTTTGTCTGTCCGTGCGTGCGTCCGTGCGTGCGTCCGTCCATCCGTGCACAATTTTTGTCCGGGCTATTTCTCAGCAATTACTGACCGGAATTCAATGAAACTTTATGGGAAGCTTCACTACCAAGAGATGTGCATATTATCAGCCAGTTCTGGTCGGATGATTTTTCACAGAGTTATGGCCCTTTGAAATTTTCCATTAACTGTACATATAGAGCAATTCTTGTCCGGGCTATTTCTCAGCAACTTATGACCGGAAGTCAATGAAACTTTATGGGAAGCTTCACTACCAAAAGGAGATGTGCATATTATCAGCCTGTTCTGGTCGGATGATTTTTCACAGAGTTATGGCCCTTTGAAATTTTCCATTAACTGTACATATAGTGCAATTCTTGTCCGGGCTATTTCTCAGCAACTAATGACTGGAATTCAATGAAACTTTATGGGAAGCTTCACTACCAAGAGGAGATGTGCATGTTATCAGCCAGTTCTGGTCTGATGATTTTTCACAGAGTTATGGCCATTTGAAATTTTCCATTAACTGTACATATAGTGTAATTCTTGTCCGGGCTATTTCTCAGCAACTAATGACTGGAATTCAATGAAACTTTATGGGAAGCTTCACTACCAAGAGGAGATGTGCGTATAATCAGCCGGTTCTCGTCCGATGATTTTTCACAGAGTTATGGCCCTTTGAAATTTTCCATTGTACATATAGTGCAATTCTTGTCCGAGCTTTTTCTCAGCAACTTATTATGGGAATTCAATGAAACTTTATGGGAAGCTTCACTATCAACAGGAGATGTGCATATTATCAGCCGGTTATGGTCGGATGATTTTTCACAGAGTTATTGCCCTTTGAAATTTTCTATAAACTGTACATATAGTGCAATTCTTGTTCGGGCTATTTCTCCCCAACTACTGACTGGAATACAATGAAGCTTTCTGGGAAGCTTAACTAACTTGAGGAGATGCGCATGTTATTTGTGGGTTCTGGTTAGATGATTTATTTAGAGAGTTATGGCCCTTTGAAATTTTTAAGTTGCTAAACCATTCATCGTATTATTTTGTCCAAAGTTATGCCCCTCAAGACGTTTCCTTTTATCTGAATATATAGTGCAATATTGTGACAAAAAAACCTTTGGGGAGCATCACCCGTCTCCGACGGTTTCTTGTATTTATATTAAATGAGTTAAAAAGTTGTGTGCACATGGAAACAGCTCGCAATTTCGCTCACTGGCCATTCATCAAACTATCTGATGAAATGTTACAATACCACCATTGCTTTTTGATATGGTGGCCAAAGACTTGTGTGGCGCTTGCAGAATTTTCTAATCAAGCGATCTGTTTTATTGGGTCCCTTATTAGTCGTTTAGGGCATCTGTTGAAAATAGGATTAATTTGCGGGCGGAATGAATGTAGCGGCTAACATGATAACAACCCATTGTCACATTTAACATTATTGGCAGGCGTATTTCATTTTGATGGGGTAATATAAATATTTTATTATTTTTTTACCGACTTAACATATAAGAAATTGAGCTTTCTTTGAATCGATGACTCGCACACTATCCTTACTTACCTCTGGACATAGTGAAAATCCAAAGTCACTAGTTATTGTAATACAGCTGTAATAATATCGCACAAGTTACACTACACACATTGTATTGGCCAGTAGCACATGCAACCTCTGGTACACATGCAGAAAGGACTCACTGTATTGTTACCCTATAAGACATGTATATAGTTCTGACAACCATTTGCACAAACTGGATGCATTCTGAGAATAAAACCACTCGGCAAGAACAAATCAATCCATGGCGGTAATTTAAATCGTCCTTTAACGATTCGGTTCTGAATTAAGCTTAGAATAGGTTAATGTTATAAATAAACGTCATTAATTTTTGTTCATGTCGACCATACAAACGTGCAGTTGTATTTCTTTATTAAATACAGTTTTTCGGTGGACATGTTTACACGTTACATAAACAATCGGGTACGTTTTCTTTGTATACAGTAAAACATGAGTTCTCCATGAAATCTACCACATCACTACCTGCCAATTACACATATATGTAAGTAAAACATCCATAGGTAAAGCTTCGTTTCAATCCCTTTTTGTTCCAAATGCAGTTACATGTATCTTGCACTTGTAAGCCATCCAGAAAGCAGTGTAATTGAACTGTCAGATCAGATTCGATATCAGTTTGCATTTTACTGCATATGCAGACTCAAAATTAATAATGTATTAACTTGTCACGAATGCACTTAACGTTCTGTTACGCTTTCCTGATTTCACTCGATATGGTTTCAACAAATCAGTTACTAACTTACCAGTATATACCATTAGATCGGTTATTAACAATTGTCTGCAAAAATGGTGCATGATTATCGCATCAAACTGCTTTATTCGCGAGCATGAATGTCCCTCCACATATGTATTTGTTTTAGTGAACCTCCTGGGTATGTTGCTATGGTTTCAGGTATATCGAGAACGCACAGAACGAGGAGTACGTACGATCACAGGACTACTTCAATGTGCTGGGAATAATAGCGGGCAACAGGGCTGGCCGGGGGCTTGTGTGGGACTGGGTGCGAAACAACTGGCAAACCCTTGTTGACAGGTAGGGTACAGATAATAGTTTCTGATTTTTGTATACAGTCGAGTCGCAAAAAGCGGAAATTCTTTAATAGCGGAACAAAATGTTGAATGATTTATTTTTTCTTAACGTGTCCTTATTGATCATAAAACGTTATGCCATTGTGTCAAACTCTCATTAGAACTTTTAAAAAATCGACAATGATTTGAATCCCAAAATGATTGAATAAGGGTTACCAATCAAATCGTACACTATGATTTCCGTATGTCTCACTCGCGCTCTGGACGACAGGTACGCAATGAACGTTGCATGCAACTATAAGTCTAGATTCAAGAAATGTATTGATGTCACAAAAGAACAGGTAGGACAGAGATGCGAATATGCGGTTGCTATGAACGTTGTTTCCGGTATCAAAGTGCTACATTTCCAGAAGGCCTAGTCGAAACATGTAACGATAAACGTGCACGTCTATGATGTTGAGGTCTAATTGGAATGTTGAGGTCAATTATGAGGAAATGATCGCCGTGAAAACTGTTATTCGAGTTACCATAGATCACTCGATTGTATTTGTATCCAATTATACTGAGACTCGAGAGATCCAAATAAGCAAGCGTGATCTTCTAAAAAGAATAATTCAATTTAGAGGGTATTTAATGGTCAAATTGATTATTTCAGAGAGTGCTATATATACGCGTGTTTGTTTGCAGATTTACTCTTTATTCCCGATACTTCGGTCGTCTTCTACCAAGCATTGCATCAAATTTCAACACACAATACCAACTGGAAGAGGTAGGGTTTCTTGGATTGAATTTTAGCGATCGAGATTTTATAGCCGTTGGCGATTTTATTGCATCCTTTTAAATATTCAGTTCCCCGAAGTACTTCTGACACGCAACTTCCTTGTGAAATTGTAAAACACACGACATTATAACACACACAAATGTGACACTTAAAAGGATTCACAATTTTATATCATAACAAGAGGAAAAATCGAGCAGATAGTTTCATTCTACTGCATGGAGTAGTAAACTAGGATTTCTGTCTATGAAATCCAATGTTAAAAGAATTTACATTTAAATGAAACGCGTTGCATCAAATGGGAAAGTTTCAAGGCAGTATTTCATTCTAAATCATCATTAGCGAGTTCAACTCGAGTTAGCGTCTCGGGCATCATCATACATATGGGCTCGGTTTTATGACCAGGTTCCATGTTGCAGGTGCAGATGTTTTTCGCCAAGTACCCGGATGCTGGTGCAGGTGCGAGTGGTCGAAAGCAGGTGCTCGAGAGTATTCAAAGGAACATCCGGTGGATGGCGACAAACAAGCAGAGGGTGGTCACGTGGCTCGAGTCGCACGTGCCAAAAGAGAATTGAGTTGACGCCTAGAACGGTAGAGCAGAATCAAAACATCTTATAAACAAGATAACACATTTGGAATTTTTGTTCATCCCAAAGAACATCTTATCACGTAAAGATGTTAAAATCATAGCAGGATACCTATTAAAGTGGTCACTACATTTGGGTCTATAATTAGTGCTAGCAGAAATCAACAAAGGGAGAGATTACAATGAAGAAATAGACAGCCATTATCAACTAAATAGTCTCCCTTACTGGACATTTCTTTAAATCTAATATAGAATTACATAAATCCTCAAAATAATTACTTGTATTGACTCAATGTTGTAAAACGTTTGGTGTATCTTTTTCTGAACTCCCCGTTCATGACCTTGTTTTTTAACAATTACATAATAAATAAAACTTGTTCTGTTCGTTATGAGGTTTATTTATTAACAAAATATTTATTGTATTTGGTTAGTGATACCATGTGAAAAGGCTCAACAAGAATTTGTATTATATTTCAAACAACAGCACAGAGTGCAAAAGGTTTTTACCGACCTTCTAAATCATATCAATATACCAATGCATTTATAAAATAATGGGTTTTCCTTCCGCAGTACTTGATGTAAAATACACCCGATATCCAGTATTTTATATCTTTATTATTAACAAGTAGTATGAAGAATACATCTTTCCTCTAGTTTATAAAAAAAAACTACATTACAATGTTACAAAACCATTACCGTAGTTGTCTTCTAAGTATAAATGCAAACCATGTAAGACTTCGTTTGCAGAGCAACCCAGTAACTTTCTACACATGTTCAAAAACAGGCGATAAAATATAGTAAAAGAATAATCATACTTTGTATTGTTATACAAGTTAAGGTAACTTATGTTGTCAGACACACAATGGTGCTGATATAACCACTGACTATTTTAAATTAATGTTGGTTAATTCATAATCATCCATTGAAGTCGTAAAAATTATCCTTTTGTAACACTTTTCATCGCTACTTTCAAAAACGTGTTTTAGCTACGTTACACATTCAAAAGCCAGGTCAGGATTTGCCCAAGTGGTTGCAGCTCGACTTTAACTTCTAAATGTCCCAGTTTAGATTTTCGGGCAGTCACTTTTTTCGATGTTATTATAATTATAGCTTGAACAAATTTTCAACACAGAAATTGGAAAACGTTTTTATTGCTGTTACCACACCAATTTATTGCATATATGTTTTGTTTTTACATAGTGAACAATGGTGTAAGTTTGTTTTACTCATACAATCGATTAATTTTGTAAATTTCTTATACAGCAAACACCATAACAATAACAGTCAACCACAATACTTAACACAATTGACACAATGATAACGATGTATCCTTTCACACACAAATAAACATGTACAATACAGATCAGCTCTCAAAAACAGATTATAACAGATTTAAAGTATGTTTATGCTTTTATTTTTTTTAAACAATCTACAGTATACTATGTTTTTTTCTCAATAAAAGCAGTTATCAATTTTTTAATTTTTTAAATGAGAGTTCCTGTTATCTAATAGCATTTCACTTAACAGGTAAAACTTATCTTGATCTAGAAAGTCGCTGAACAGTACGTTAGTTAAACTTTTCTTGCTTTCCGCCCTTTCTTTGTGATGCTCTCTTTAACCTTTTCTTCAACAGATTTCACTGGGGTTTTCCTTGCTCTCTTCTTTGTCACCATCTCCTCCGCAGCCTCATCCTTCACATTTCGTTTTCCAGAAGGCGATGTGTTCTTCCTTGTAGCATCTCCTGAAATGACAGTTGTCATTTTCTTTGCTGACTGCGACTTACTGTCCACTTTAACATTTTTTTTAGTTTGCCTTTTATTCTCACCAGTTTGCGTTATGGACCTTGGGGGCTGAACTTTTGCTATCTGTTCTCTTGCAACCTTCACTGCTTTATCAATGTCATTTTCCATATCACTGTCATCATCTTCATTTTCACTGTCAATATCTTCATCTCCATCACTGCTGACACTGCCTGTACCTCTTTTCACACCCTCTTTTCCTTCCCCAACCTTTACTTCACCCTTAACTGCTCCCACAGTGATGACCTGTATCTGCCCGTCGGCTCTAATCTTCACTCGTGCTCCCTCCACTGTGGTGATCTCATCCTCTGCCTCCTCCAGCTTCCTCTCTACTTTGTCAGGCAAATCCACATCATCTAGGCCCCCTACAGAAACAATTACATTCCATAAAATCTGTTCTTTATCGAACATTAAATATAAATTAATATTTGTTATTTTCTAAGACAGTTTTTTTCTTCATTTGCAAAAAGGGCCCAACTAGCTTTCATGATTTCTCATCAAAACTGGGAAAGACAAATTAGTTTTCCACACATAAATTGAAATATTAGGAACATTGAATCAATTAAAAAAATTCTTGTTGGAGAGTTGGCCTATATTTTTCACTTCTACTAAAGTAGAACATGCAAATTTGTTGAATTGACATCCCCCACCAAAAGTTTGTTTATGGATGGGTGCAAATCCCTTTATATTTGGTATAATCCTAAAATAATATTTAAGTGTAGGCTAATTGTTTTTATGCATTGCAATTCTCCTCATTGATATCTATAAACCCATGCAGTTTCATATTGAAATCTTGTAGCATATCCAAGATACAGCCCTGAAAAGTTACCTTATACAAACAAAAGAACGGAAGAACTTTAAAAATGACTAACGATTCAAAAACTATATCCCTCGGCCACAGTATTATTGATCCAAGTACATTAAAATAAAACCAAGTAATGATGACGTCATGAATTGTAGCTACTGAATAACAAAGACAGTAAATTAGTTTCTAAAACTAAACCTTGTTTTGATGATCATAATGTCAACGACATGATCAAACAAAAGGACCATGAACGTTCTCATCTTTGATAGTATAATGCTTGTTCTGTCATTCACTTAATATAATGACCACAAAGAAGTAGAATTTCTGTAGTAGTTATATAGTATATGTATGTGTTAACTAAAAGAGAAAGATCAATTAATAAAATAAGAAATGTTACCATGCCAAGATTTTTTTTCAATTTGTATCCAATTACTTAGCTGAATTTCATTAACTTGTATTGCAAGATCATTTAAGCTAGCCTTCCTACACAAAACATTACATCACAATCCCTGATGCAATCCAAACCTAGGTAATCATGTTAGCTTTTTAAAAACACAAATCCAAACAAGAGGGCCTGAAAGGCCCAAAATCGCTCACCTGAGAAAAAAAGAAATGACCTGTTCTTTGCAGCCCAAGATATCAATGGAACATGGCCCCTTGGCGGCCATGTTTTTTTTAACAGACCTGAACCATTTTTTAACTCTTCCAAGATATGTCCAAATTTCATTAAGATTGGGAAAAAAATGTGTCTTCTAGACTGTTCACATGTTGTCACTATATACATATAAAGAAAACTGCCCCACTCACTGGCGGCCATGTTTTTTCACTGATCATGACCATTTTCAAACTTGTAACTTTGTGAGCACTTATGTAATGCAAAAATATTTATTTGACAAACTCTTATTTCCGGTCAGGATGACTATACTGGCTGGTTGTAATTCAATTAACTAAAGGCGTTCAGTCAGGGACGCCTAAATACACTCAAAGATTTTATTTATAAGTGAAAACCAAAGCAGCTTTAACAAAAATAACTAATTTTTATTCCAAGAACTCGGAAAATGAAGAACAATGACAGAAAATTATGAACAGGTACAAGCTAAGTCTAAAGAATCTAAGTATCGTTACAAAAATGAACAACATACAGCAAATACCTTAATGAATGTAAAAAGAAGTTCAAAATCTGTCAAAAAAACTGATATAAATATAAGTTACTGTTAGTCTAGAAAGCAGTGCCCCAGATAAGCTGCGTATCGGCGTTTTTCACCCTATTAAAATGTTTAAATACGCAAAGAAATTCAATATAATGCGTATTGAAAACGCAATCAATTTGACTTTTACGCTTATTCTTTAAATTTGATGCGTACGATACGAGTCTCAATCGAAAATGCTTCGCTCAATTTCGGTAATTTTTAATTGGAATAATTATCGTACGGCGGCGAAGATTTTATTCATTCAACAGTGAGCAAGTGCCTGGGTGACGAGGAGCAAAACAGTCGAAGTTATTCAAACGCTATGCGGACTAAATTTCAAAACAAATTAAGCGTCTGACCAAACTATTTATGACGTGCATTTGTAAAGTGTCTGTATTTTCAGTTTCTATAACGATGCGTAATAAAAATGTCCATGCGAGGTCGAAAGACATGCGCGATTGTTGCGCTAAATGTATGTCGATCGCAAACTTTTTCCAACCACGTACAAACAACGCAATCATATGTGTTATCGATTTCTTATCCACTGTGTATGCAGCAGTTGAAAGTAGCTAGTTGACATCCAAAAACATGACGGAAAGTCCGACTCCGTGATTGAAAAAAAACTGTCAAAAGTGGTAAAAGTCATATCCCTGGTTAGAAATGGTTTACGTTGATAGGGCAGAAATAAAAGTTGAAATGTGCATATTGCAACCAGTCTGTGCAACAAAAGTAAAGCATACATGAGCTTGAGGTATAAATGTTAATAACATATTTCACCCTGTTTAAAAACTGAAATCACCCTATTTTTCAAAATCAACGGGTGAAAACCCTATTACCCAAATAATTATCTGGGGCACTGAGAAAGTGCTTCAAAAATCTAGTTTACAAAATAGGTCTAATTTAATCTAAAGAACAATATTTATGGAGATTAGGAAACTTCAGTGAATCAAATGTAAAAATAAGAAAAATTTACTAAAGTTATTGAAATAGAATAGAGTCTTTCTAATTTAGAAAAAGCCAAATAAAAATAATCTAAATAATAAGAATAATTTAGAAAATAAGGCCAAAATGTCTTGATGCTGGTGTTAAAAATAATTTAGAGTTTAATTATTTCAAAATTCCAACCTTTTTCAAGAAAGCATCAAGGTCTTTAAATCAGCCAAAACAGCTTATTTTATACAGTTCAGAAGAGATCAACGGCAGAGTAGTCAATTTTCCTTCAGAACAGTGCATTTATCAATGATCAATATATTCCCAAATTCCAGAGCAGAACTAACAAGATGTGTTTGTGAAACACAATGTCCCCCTGTATGACGTTTGACCTTGAAGGATGACCTTGACCTTGACCCTTCATCACTCAAAATGTGCAGCTCCATGAGATACACATGCATTTCAAATATAAAATTGCTAGCTTCAATATTGCAGAAGTGACATTACATGAGCAATTTTGACCCATATATTTGACCATGAAGGATGACCTTGACCTTTCACCACTCAAAATGTGCAGCTCCATGAGATACACATGCATGCCAAATATCAAGTTGCTATCTTCAATATTGCAAAAATATTCATAAAATAAGCGATTTGGGCCACATATATTTGACCTCTGACCTTGAAGGGTGACCTTGACTGTGACCTTTCACCACTCAAAATGTGCAGCTCCATGAGATGCACATGCATGCCAAATATCAAGTTGCTATCTTCAATATTGCAAAAGTATTTATAAAATAAGCGATTTGGGCCGCATAGTATTGACCTCTGACCTTGAAGGATGACCTTTACCTTGACCTTTCACCACTCAAAATGTGCAGCTTTATGAGATACACATGCATGCCAAATATGAATTTGCTATCTTCAATATTGCAAAAGTATTCATAAAATGAGCGATTTTGGCCACATATATTTGACCTCTGACCTTGAAGGATGACCTAGACCTTGACCTTTCACCACTCAAAATGTGCAGCTTCATGAGATACACATGCATGCCAAATATGAATTTGCTATCTTCAATATAGCAAAAGTTATTGCAAAATGTTAAAGTTGGCGCAAACAAACCAACAGACCAACAGACAGGGCAAAAACAATATGTCCCCCACTACTATAGTGGGGGACATAAAAATGCCCCGTCCCCTGGCGGCCATGTTTTTCAACCAACCGACATCATTTTCGAACTTGTCCAAGATATCATTGGGATGAATCTTCTGACCAAGTTTCATGAGGATCGGACAATAAATGTGGCCTCTAGTGTTAACAAGATTTTGCTATAGCCATATATAGCCATATAAGGAAAAATGCCCTGCCCCTTGGCAGCTATGTTTTTCAAGCAAACGTAACCATTTTCGAACTCATCTAAGATATCATTGAAACCAATCTTCTGACCGAATTTCATAAGGATTGGACAATATATGTGGCCTCTAGAGAGTGAACAAGGCAAATGATGACGTCGCACAACGCACGACGGACAACTGACAAAAGGCGATCACAAAAGCTCACCATGAGCATGTTATGCTGAGGTGAGCTAAAAAAAAAAACAACTTATTCAAATTTATGTTTTTGAGAGGACACTCTTCTTTACTTTTTTGTAACAGTGAAAAAGACCTCGATCCTTAAGGACCCAAATGCAATGATTTGAAAGATCAGCATGTTACTTATCTACACTCCATTTTAGCACCATATCCACATTCATAAATGAATTCAAATGTTGGTCAACTTGCCCCATGGCAACCCCATGCTAGGTCTACACAAAGGTGTATAATTCTGCTTAATAGCAGGTCAGAGTTAAGACCACTGGTCAGTGACCTGCCATGATGATGACAAAGACACGCGTTAAAGTTTCCATTGAATGTCTGTAGTAATTATAAGGAAACCTACTTGTTGTTTGAAATTTTTAACTGGAGTTCCACTTAGTTAAAGTTCAATCAACTTGCAAAAAAAGGGGCATAATCCTGCGTAAAAGCTGGTAACAGTTACGGTTGTTGATCAGTGAATGCTTAGAAATCAACATACCAAAATCAAAGTATACAGGCAGAGCTTTAGTGTCTGCCCCTTTTATGTAGATGTTCTTTATGTTGTCTTGACCGCCGGGAAGTTTTTCTGCTACCTGACTACATGCTGCAACCATGTTGTCTACAATCTGACTCTTGGAAAGGTGATTGTGAGCTACAGTCACACAGCTTAAAGTAAAACAAGATCTTTGTCACAAACAATTAAATGCCTAAATTACTAAATAAATATAAAAATAAAATAAATAAAGTTTTCGAACACTCCAAGTTTTCAGACACCCTTTTTAGCAAAAATAATTATTTCTCTACTCTCTTAACTTTTTGGACATACCGGTTTTTGTCCATAGTAAATGTCTCTTAATTTTCGGCGACATATTTAACAGCGCAAATCTACAGATAAAGGCCCTGTTTCCGCTTATCTTGCGCCACTTCGATCATAGATTTTTACAACAGGATTAAGGTCATAAAACCTGGCAGATGCATGTCTGAAGGCAAATGACATTACATTTGTGCAATTTGGTATATAACTATGTATACTAGTAGAAAACAAGATTATTGCCAATCAATACAAGTCCCCTACCTACCATATTGGCATCTGTCCATATTTCAAGTTTCATGAAAAAATATGAAGAACTTTTAAAGTTATAGCAGGATCCAACATTTTCAGAAATATTTCTAGTCTATTGGTTGCCATGATTCTTTACTTAAGAACAAAATGAAATGACGTGCATAATATACATATGGCCATCTGTCCATGTTTCAAGTTTCATGAAAAAATATGATGAACTTTTTAAGTTATCGCAGGATCCAGAGAAGTGTGACAGACTGACAGACAGACTGACAGACAGAGCGCAAACCGTGTAGTCCCCGGTAGGGGACTAATAAGGATTTACCCACCAGTATTTGAAACAGTGTTGTCCTACATGTATAAAGAAAGAAGAATGTTTTCTGTTTTTACTTTTTTGTTCTATACCACTTTAGGCAAGAGTTATCAAAGCTCAGAAATGTATTTTGTATGCAGAAAAAGAAGAGTTAATCACAAGAATATTATTGCACATTAAAGGGCACAAAACTCGGGAACATGTGGACAATTGAGCAAGAACGTCTGTCAATCCCCGATTTTTTATATATATTTCAATGGCCATTACCACTATTGATCCAACTAGCCTACTAACGGCTATATAAAACAAAAGCCCACTTTAATCAGTACCAATCAACAAAATTGCTCTAAATTGACACCCTCCTAACAACCAGTAATTTTCACACCTTACTTGATTGGGGGTTGTGGTTTGATTGGGTTTCTTTATGCAGCCATTGTGAACTTATTAACGGTAACTGTATTTGCATCCACTGCGAGGTGTACGATATTCGACCCTTGTATTCCTTTTAACCCTTCATTCTTGATTGTTAATTAGCTAATATGATCGAGTATTTGATAGGAATATTGCTTTTTGTTTGGTACACACTTTGAAGATTAAAGACTGCAAAGAATTTAAAAGAAATGATAATAGAAATTGCTCTTCATGAGAAACTCCTGTTAAGCTATGTTAAGAAACTGCTGTCAGATTTGAAATGTTGTCTGCAATGCTAACTTTTTATTTCATAATCAATGCTGAATGAACTTATTTTTACTTTGTAGGTTCATATCATTCTAAAAAGAAAATCTAAGTAAAGAGTCTTATCTGTGTCTCAAGAGTGAGAAACTTACCATTCAAAAAGGAACAAAGCAGCCCATGCACAAGACAAAGAAATCTTAAAGGACAGGAAATAACACCAGTCCTCAGCAAGTTTTATAAACAAGAGCACTGCATAACGGGTGCCAACGCTCGGCTGCGGGTGCAGTTATGAATAAATGAAAGCTTGTGAGAATTTATTTTTTTTAGAGGCCACAGTGACCATGACCTAATGACCCAAAAATGGGTGTGGCGTGTAGAACTCATCAAGTTGCATCTATATATGAAGTTTCAAAGTTGTAGGTGGAAGCACTTTTATTTTAAAGCAAAATGTCAAGGTTTTAGCAAGATGCTGGCAGACGACATGACGAGCTGGCTATGACAATACCTCGGGTTTTCTCCGAAAACAGCCGAGCTAAAAATGTCCGAGGCCCTACGTCTATCTTCGTTCCTAATGTACAATGCATTGATTCTTTTTTTATATTGCTTGCAAAAAATAATAATTAAGTTTTAATTGATGAAAACTCAGCATTAAGACCACCTCGCTATTAAGTAGTGCTTCAACAATACGCCAAAAACCGTATTGCAATATATTGTCAGTTCAAAAACCCGTATTGCAATATATTGCAATATATTGCTAACTTGCACCAGAATTACGCGCCAGCTTATCACCAAAACCAACTTAATTTCATAATCATAACCTTTGTATTTGTATGTTTAGGTTCTAGTTATATCCTATTGGCAATTCTAGCCTTTTTTACAAAATGCATGAAAGATTAGTATTGTCATTTTGTCGATTGGATATTCCCATTAAGCATTAAACATGTTGTTCAATTGTGGACGGTTTACAATAAATCTCTGGGACATTAAAATTAATTGATGTATATAAATATGCTACAAGTACAATATGACGAAGTAATAACTCTTTTATTAAAACGGGTAAAGCATATTTATTGCTCAGTTTACAGTTCAACTATGTAATAAACTTAACTTCATGTTTTTCTTTAGAAATATAAGCATGTCCACTTTTTGTGAGTCCAAGCTTGCACGCTGGGCAGTTAATTTGTTTTTGATCATTATAACTTCTGTTTATAAAAACATCAATTTACATTTTTATTATGTACCATGTAACAACGTTACTCGGACTCCGTATAAATAAAGACTTTTTAGAATGCTATTTTTTCATAGCAATTTATTTTTACTAAACACCGATTTGTTTTGTTTACTTTGATATCATTATTTCGGATGGCTTTTCTGGACAAAATGTGGATGAATTTTCGTATAATTTTCGTACTGGTATGATGAAAATCGTATCGCAATACAATATGCGGATTGCTTATTGCCATATATACCGGTATATTGTTGCAGCACTACTATTAAGTCTACTTTTCAAAAGTCCCACAGGTGGTCTTAATAGCAAGGTTTCACTCTATAATCAAAGCTGTCCAAACTGAAAGGTGTTGGGATCTGTCAAACATTTGATTTTACCTAATTTGTATTCAATCCTACTTTCCTTAATTATATTTGTCTTATTTTTTATATTTATTTGAATAAAAATTATCTTAATGTATTATAAAGCGAGATTATACGATTTTTTATATGTGTTAAATTGTAATATATTGATAAAATATATTACAATAACACAAAATAGGCAAGAAAAATTATACATTAAATACAAATTTCATAAAATGCAGCAAAGACAAATTAGCGCCCCAAGTCGATTGTGACGAACATATTTTCCTACAATAACCGAAGCATTCGTCTATTATTAGGACCAGAGTTAATGTTCGTGTGTCGTATGAATATATATTGTTGCAGGAATTTAAAATGAACCGTTAAACTAAGTTTAGATTCACATCGTACATGCATGATATACATGCTGGCCAATTAGACTGTACAGCCATTTTCGATTTCAGAATTAAATATCTGGCTTATTTCGCATTTTTCAACACATGTTCTTTTCAACTTTTATTTTATTTTATATTGAAATATATATATAATAAGTTTTTTACACATTTTATATAAATTCATTTATATTTGACAAAATCGTATAATCTCGCTTTTATAATAGACAATCACACATAAATGCAGTGTGATTTCGTCCCAATTACTGCTGTTAATTATTGAATACCTGCTGGAGCCAGTGCCTTCAAGAACCAGCCTGGTGTTGTTGACAACATCTTCTAACTTAGACTTCAGATTTTGAGCTGAAAGGTTCACTGGGATCGGCTGCAACCTAAAATAGAGATCATAACAAGATGCTGCTTAACACAAGCAAATTCTTTGAATTGATATCCCTTGATATGTGATTTAATCATAAACAAAATGTTTACATGTAGCGTCAGTAGGGTTTTTATTTTTATGCCTTGTAATTCTCCTCATTGAAATAGATACATCCATGCATTTTCATATTGAAATCTTGTAGCATATCTGAGATATAGCCCTGAAAAGTAACACAATACAAAAACAACAAAGGGAAATTACTCTTATTTAAGAAGGTGTAGTTTGGACGTCTCAATAGTAGGTCAATGTCAGGCCTAAAATGCGGTCAGGTAAGATACATGTATGTTGAAACTGTTCACAGACATCATCCATGCAAGTATCAAAGTTTTGTAGGAAGCATTTTTGCTTGTATAATTAAAATGAAATGTTGGGTAAACCTCATACGAAGGGCAGACTTGACTACTGGCATCAGTCATAAAAAAACAAATGAACTGAGTTATAAACATAAGCTTAAACTTACAAATGAGATATGCTATGACTCTACCATTTACCATACAGTCAGACCTTCACTCATACAGATCCCAAATGAAATGGTTACTGTTAACAAAAAACACAATTTAAGTGATTTGAACAGTGAAATGGCAACTTAAATCACATTAAACATATAGTATTTTATGCACAATAAAAGACACATACACTTAAATTTATTGTAATACTTGTATGTTACAACAGCCAAGAGTGCTGCAGTATTATTTCAAACTCTCACATAATTGGTAACAAAAACAAATAAATCGAGTGCAATGGAAACAAGGGCTGTTTGTAAAACATGCATGCCCCCCATATGGGCTGTCAGTTGTAGTGGCAGCCATTGTGTGAATACAGTGTTTTTTTTATGGCAATTTCGGGGCCGATATTTGGCCCCATTCCCCTCAAAAAAGAGTATATATTTTTCCCCTATTTTGTAGAAAAAATCCCCTCCAGAAGTTATAAAAAAACCACTCTCTAATGATCTCTAATGATTAATATATCTCAAATTGATTTCATAAGCAACTAACAAATTAATATGTTTTTGAATTATTATAAAGAGTTAGACTATATTAAATTATTTTTTCCCAAAACTGGACTTTTCATATAAATTGCCTTTTTTCCCAAAATGGTCAGGAAAAGGCCTGATATATCGATATAGTGTCAATATTTGTTGATAAAAACATTCCACTTTGGTCCATTTTATTGAAAAAAAATGCTCAAATTTGCCATTTTATCGATTAAAAAATCCCGATTAGACTCAATATGGCTAGGAAAACTGAGACTTTGCATGAAGGCTGAAATGTCTGAAACTACTGTTGAAAAAATCATTTTCCCCTTTGGACAGGCCCCGCCACCATTCCCCTATTTGTGAAAAAAAACACTGGAATACCTTTTTTGTCACTGTGACCTTGACCTTTGACCTAGTGACCTGAAAGTCAATAGGGGTCATCTGCCAGTCATGATCAAATTACCTATTAAGTTTCATGATCCTAGGCCTAATTATTCTTGAGTTATCATCCGGAAACCATTTTACTGTTTCGAGTCACTGTGACCTTGACCTTTGACCTAGTGACCTGAAAATTAATAGGGGTCATCTGCCAGTCAAGATCAATGTACCTATGAAGTTTCATGATCCTAGGCGTAAGCATTCTTGAGTTATCATCCGGAAACCATTTTACTATTTCGAGTCACTGTGACCTTGACCTTTGACCTAGTGACCTGAAAATCAATAGGGGTCGTCTGCCAGTCATGATCAATGTACCTATGAAGGTTCATGATCCTAGGCCTAAGCGTTCTTGAGTTATCATCCGGAAACCATCTGGTGGACGGACCGACCGACATGTGCAAAACAATATACCCCCTCTTCTTTTCGAAGGGGAGCATAAAAATATTGCAGAAATTGGACTCACTTTTTCTTTGCAAAGAATATCTTCCCCAGTAATCCTGGTAGCATTCCGAAGACTTTGTCGTCAGCCAGGTAGAGATCATAGGCCTTGGCAAGGCTCCTCTTTGCCGCGTACATGCTGTAGTCCGTGCGTAGAGCCTTCAGTGGGATGATCTGATCAGAAAGAGGGGTGAACATACTGGACATTATGGATCTAACTAGAGATACTCTAAGCTATAGATAATCTATAGAACACCTCTTTATTTTCATACATGATAAACAAGCCTGAATAATAGGGCAAAACAGGTTAACGGGTGAGATTTTCACTATCATAATCCTGTTAATGAAGTTTCCATTTCTGAATATATTGATCTTCAAGTCCAAAATAATCCATCAACACCGTCCTTTTGGAAGACTGCAACGTGGCTAAACCAAGTTGATCCAATGTGAAGTATAACAAGGGACAAAATTGTCACAAAACCAGGTTTTCATTGTGAAAAAAAAATCTGATAAAGGGAGAAAACTCAAACTGAACTTTTGAAATGACCAAAAAAAATTAACCCCCTTTGTAACTTTTTTTTTTTTTTAAATCTATTTTTAGTCGTGGCGACCTTGACATTGGAGATATTGACGTGATTCTTTCGTGGGACACACCGTCCCATGATGGTGAACAAATGTGCCAAATGATTTTAAAATCTCACAATGAATGACATAGTTATGGCCAGGACAAGCTCATTTATGGCCATTTTTTACCTTTGAACTCAAAGTGTGACCTTGACCTTGGAGATATCGACGTAATTATTGCGCGCGACACAGCGTCCAATGATGGTGAACAAATGTGCCAAATGATTTTAAAATCTGACGATGAACGACATAGTTATGGCTCGGACAAGCTCATTTATGGCCATTTTTTACCTTTGAACTCAAAGTGTGACCTTGACCTTGGAGATATCGACGTAATTATTTCGCGTGACACACCGTTAAATGATGGTGAACAAATGTGCCAAATGATTTTAAAATCTGACGATGAACGACATAGTTATGGCTCGGACAAGCTCATTTATGGCCATTTTTTACCTTTGAACTCAAAGTGTGACCTTGACCTTGGAGATATCGACGTAATTATTTCGCGCGACACACCGTCCAATGATGGTGAACAAATGTGCCAAATGATTTTAAAATCTGACAATGAACGACAGAGTTATGGCCCGGACAAGCTTATTCCGCCAGCCCGCATTCGCCAATCTAATAACCAGTTTTTTCCTTCGGAAAACCTGGTTAAAAATACTGGCTAAAATGATGCGATATATCAATCATCTACAAGAAGTATGCATATTAAAATTCATTCGTTTAAAAGGCGTTAAGTTGCCCGAAACTGATCAATAAGTATTTGATTTACCATATTTGGAACAAGACCATGTAAGTCTTTAGAATAACTGCTGGGGTCACTTTGTACTCCAATCGTAAATCCTACAATTTCAGGCTGCATGAATCACACCAAAATTGTCAAAATGAAAGAAATTTTAGCTCAGGGCTTTTTTTCTTCTTCAAAATGTACCAATAAATGGCACGTTTCCAATCATGGAAAAATAACAACATTCCGAATTGAAGTCCCCCCAAAAAAAGGAAAGTTGCCTCAATTTCATCCAAAAATCACCATATCAGCAAATGATAAATAAAAGTGCTTAGTCTCGAGTAAATGCAAGCACCTTGCTCGATTTATTCAGGTAAAATAAAACATCATATTTGATCAGGTCTAGATTTAATTTTAAAGTACACTGATTTGGGAAAAACTCTTTTAATATAACTTTTAAGATTTATTAAATTAAAAGAAAACAATAGTGCAAAACTGCCACAAGATACGCCCGTTTGAAGGTTTTGGACAACTTGATAACTTTACCATTTGAGTGGCAAAATGATATATTTTAGAAAAATTAAGCTTTTTTTTTTGACCCGGCATGACCCATATTTGAACTTGACCTAGATATCATCTAGACACAACTTCTGACCAAATTTGGTAAACATGAAAACTACTTCAATTAGAGAGCGGACACCATGCTAAATGCTTAAAATGCACTAAGTGACTTCGTGACCTAGTTTTTGACCCAGCATGACCCATATTTGAACTTGACCTAGATATCATTTAGACACAACTTCTGACCAAATTTGGTGAAGATCGAATTGACAAATTTGGTGAAGTTCGAATGAAAACTATTTGAATTAGAGAGCGGACACTGCTGTGGAAGTCGCCCGCCGCCCGCCAAGGGTGAAACTATGATACGTCCCGTATAAAAATCAGCTTAATTATTGAGAATTTTTTTACTTTTATGTTAAATTTTTCGTGAAATGGACCCATTTCTAGACAAGGAAAAGGCCTGTAGATAATAAATTTCTTACAATAATAATTATAATAATAGGAATAGCATTACATTAATGTACACTGGTACAATTGTGATGAATGGATCTCTTGATGTCCTTTCTTCGACATCTCATGACTACAAGGCCAGGCAGTCAGAAAAGTGGTTTATATTCAAGGAAATCATACCTTTGAAATGCAATGAATATCTTTTTCTCTGAAGACATCCTCAAAATGCTGAACTGTTTTTTCATATTCACGATTCTTTTGGTCGAGATCTTTAACAAAGAGGCACACTTCCCGACTGTCATGGTGGATTGAGTGGGGTAAGGACCTATAAACAAACATAATTTGTACCATGTATATACACATAATATCTAAGTAGGTAGACAGTTCACAGAATATGACATTACACAGTATTAATTAACTTTTTCAACTTATTTAATAAAATATTCAAAAAATGCTTAATGGTTTCATTGATATGTATAAGTAAATACTATATAGAACTTAGGTCTCTAATTAAAACATTAAATAAGCAGGGGTTTATTTAAGACCCGGGAAGAAGAAATCACCTGGCTTTTTTACTGAAGATGCATTTTCACAAGATAATGATTCATTACAAGTTTAAGAAATAGTTATTATTAATTGATATTTCTCTCTGAATATGTTTAATTAATTCATTTTGATCAAAGGTAAATGAAACACCTGAATGAATAAGACTTAAAATACATTATGGATAAGAGGATCAACTGATTTAGGAATGAATAAAAATAGTCAAATGAATACGAATTTCAGTGCATATACTTACAGTGATATACGTTTGTGTTTCACATCTGGGATCTTTTTAAGGGTAATTTGAAGATCTATTTTATCAGGCTGATCAACAATGTTTACAGCAGAATCATCTTTCTTCAGCAATGTAAGCAGTGCATTAACTGCCGTTTCTACCTGTAAACAACATAATGTAAATGTGTTTCTTAAACTCTGTGAAATCAAGATGGCAAAGTCTTATTCATTTCATTCAAATTAAATAATTAAGACTTTATGTATTTTGATACACACTCAATCATGCTGCAAATATTTATTTATTTTTTACAAAAAATATCCGAAACAAAATATATCCGAATACTAGCTTAATTTACAAGACTCGGTTATTTTATGTATATGCTGGCTGTATCGTGGGCATATGGCCAACGGTTAGTTACATTTACACATTCTCATTCATTTTACAAATTTGAATTAAAACTAAGGTAAAGAAAATCAAATACCTGCTTTTCTTTTACCACCATTGTTGATAATCAGTGAGTACACGTGCAAACAGAATTTCCGGTGTCTATTCGTACCCGGCATATACGAACCAAAACCTCACACTTGTTTTATATTGGACATATTTTTCGATAATGATTGTGATTATTATGACTAAAAGGATGATAATGAGGAGGGTGACTATTATTTGATATTTGTGCTTACAATCATGTCTGCATTTATTGCTATCGCATGATAGCTCGAGACAACTGTTAGTATTTTCGGGTTTCGCTGCCGATCGCCTATATCGCCATTTGCGACGCATTTTAGTAAGTGTGGACACACAAATAAAAGGTGGCTATTTTGTAAATAATGGTCGTGCATACGTTGTTTTTGTGAAATAGGAATGAATTGGAAATATATTATCAGATTTTATCAAACTTGTTGAATTCTTGATTAAGAGATTGTTTTTTTTGTTTCCGTGCTCACACCATGCTTGTTGTAATTTATAATTTATATAAGTAATCCTCGTAGTGTCACAAAATTCAACGACAACAACCAAACTCTAAAAATTATTCAATCGTTTCGCGTTGCAACGCTCAATAATTTACAGGCTTTTAAATCGTCAAAATATGCATATAATGGATATTTTAGAGCATGGTAAATGTTCAGTATTACTGTTTTCTCATGAATATCATAACTACAACGAAAATTTGCGAATGTGAAAAAAATTTATTTGTCAATTTTCCAAAACGTGAAAAGGTCCCTTAAACATCCTTAAGTGTTGCGGTTTGTTTGTAATTTATGTAGCTGTACATGTAATTACCGGTCCTTTCATGTATTTTGTATACATGTATCATCCTTACCAGCCAGGTAAGTATGATGTAAACATGACAACAGCAGCACAAGATTATGCTTATGGTCAGAAACGTTTTCGAACGAGAACAAATATTCTTGGCGTCCCAACAGGTTAATGATGTATCATTAAACATAAAAAATACTTTTGAATGGCTCAATGGTTTCGGAAACATTTGGATAAAAACCTCGTTTCTTTCTACTCTGTCCATTTAAAATCAAATCGTATTATCATTTCGGCATACAGTCCCTTTATCCACTTTGTCAAATATCAAAAACACTAGAAAAACTTAAATTCATGTAATTCATCAATTTAAATTTTGAAAGATTTTGCAAGACATATTGATACAGCAACGAGCACCATGTGTAGTTTTTGCGTTTAGTTCGACAATGCTAGCACATTTTAGATCACTTTTCCGGAATAAACAAATACGCAACACATTAATTCTATCAAAAATCATATATGAAGTGATTATGTATCTAAAAGAATATCGGTAGTTGTTTAGTCAGTAACAATTTAAATATCTGCAATTCGCATATTGATGTACATGCATACAATTTGTACTTCGTATTCACTTTTTGTATTCGCCCATTCCAGCAATTCTTCTATGAAGAATTTAAGTGTACTACTTATTTCCGATAGTTTAAGCAGCAACATGAAAAACGTTCGTGGAATTTAAAGAAAATGTTCCACGTATTGCATATAATTTTTAATTGCAGTAATGTTTTGGTAATTTATTTATAATGCAGAAACGTTACATGGTGGTGCCTTTGTGTTATTAACGAGCACTGTCTGTACTTCGTGAAATCTGGTACAGACTTAAGAGAGAAATTACGGAAAGAGGAAATGTTTAAGTTCATGTGGCTCACACTGGTCGGAAAAGATCACGTGGAAAATGCGCGATTTTATAAACTACAATGGTTTATTAAAGAGGTCAATGTCCCAGTTTGAAAAATATCAAATGGGTTCTTGTCCGCCTATGCATTTCATAACGAATAAACTTAAATCCAAGAGGCATATGTCGGCTTACCACATAATGTGTGACTGACACACGACTGTCCCATAAAGTGGCTATCATTGCATACGTCTGTTATGATTTCTTAAAATATTGGTTGTGTACATGGACACTCATATAAAACGGTAACCGTAATCGGCAATCCTCGCCGTTGCATTATTTTAAGACTTCCCTGATATATTACAAAGCGATCAGGCAGTAACCCGTTTTTTTCTGTTTATCATATCTATATGTACCTCGTTTTAAAAGAAATAACTTACAAATATTTCTACGACACTGAATTTTAGCGGGCTTGAAAAAACTGACGTTTTTATAATCAAGTACGCGCACTTTCAAAATATGTAAAATACATTTTTGTAAAAATATTTGTTTTGCTGATTTGTTGCCTTTTGTTTGTAAAATAAATTACATTATGGTATTACATTGTGTTTTTTTTTAAATATGATTCTATTTTACTTCAGATAATGACTGTACAGTTGACTCTGAGTAATATGACCTACAAATATCTACTGATATAACAACTTCCTCTTGAACTGATGTCAAAATGTATACCAGTCAGCGTTATATACCAAGCAGATATCAATGCAGTTGTTTGATAAAAAACACCATCGCTTTCCTCGATCAATTGGAAGGAAATGCCTATTTTTTTAATCGAAAAGCTGTAAACTTTCACAGCAGTCATCAAGTGGCCGATACACATTTTTTATATCAGTATGTTAACATTCTATAAAGGCGTCAAACTAAGTCATTTTACAAAAGCGCATGTTCATAAAAACGTACAAAAAACCGATGTTCCTACAATATAACGATTCGCCCGGACATGTTTAATATGATTTAATACCGACATAACTCAACACAATGTAATTCAATATGGTTCGGCACCCTCCCAATGTCATACTTATCTACAATAAAGACCGGTGTCACATAAAGGATCTACACCAAATGGAACGAAATCATTAAATAATTTAATACAAAGGAAAACAACTGTATTCATAATATACAGGTTAACTGCGTGAGGAACGAATTAGTACAGTGTATTCTATAGTCGCCTTGTCATCGTATCTGTAAATTTATCTCTTTTTATTGAATGGCAGATCTAAGAAGTCTGTTCGATGATATATTTTAATGCTAAACGAGATAATGGATAATAGAGCTGCAAATTCTATTTGCCATGCTGTAAAATGGTTTCAATGCGCTGGGATCTAAATTGAAAATTAGACCTTGTCAAAATAGAAGCATTTATCTTCGAGGACTGGAGATACTAGCTGTGTTGTTATAGAGAGCAAGTACACAAAATAAAGTATTTATCGGATCTACCAAAGAACTCAGGTAGTATCATTATTGTCTTATTGTTATGTACATATATATTTTTTACATTATTAGTTTTAATCTTTTTACGAATATTTTAGATTGTTTGATCGTTCCATATCCTGGTTCTTGCTATTTAGTTACAACATTCATTTTTTTATTCCTCATCCGAGTTTTTCATTAATTCTTCGTGAATTTGGCGTTGCTCTTCTCATCAGTTATGGTTAACAACCGAATTTAACCAGATCACTATGATGCTCTTTTATTGTATGCATATTATAGTGCATTAACCTCAGATCACTTAATTGAGGAGTTGCCTAAGAACATATTTTGCCTAGTGTTTTCTTTTCATCTGAAGTTGTCTGTCCAATAATTAATCAAGCATGTGCTTCGATTTACTACTGGTATTGAAACTGTCCATTTATACACAAAAGTATTGTTGTTGTTCTTAATTTGTGCTTTGAATGCAGGTCTTACGATGACAGCTCATCTAGGGTGCTAGATCTTGAAACGGTTTACTGTTACATAAAAATTATTTAATGAAATATTGATAATTTAAATGTGAACTGCTACTAATGACCATTAAATGAAGATGCATCTTTAGAGGTGAGGGGGGGGGGGGGGGGGGGGTAAAACAACATAGCTTCTTTACCCTAAAATGGTTCAAGGTTCGATGTTTTTTACAAATAGACTTACTTCTTTTAATAAAACCTTTGTGATGTAATGGATTTGTGTGGTGCATAGTAGCCGCGTCAAGCGGAGTTTAAGTCATATGCGGCCAGCATAGCTCCCGACCCGTCAGAGCCTTCGTTCAGTCTAGTCAGGAGTTACCCTGTGTTCTCATGAAACCTAGCGTTACTTTGTAGCGCAAAGGGTGGCGTATAACAGGGACTGTACGATTAAGCAGGTAGACTGGAGATCCGCTGCCCGCTAATGGCATAAGGCCCATTTCCGCAAGACTCTGATCATAAACATGAACAGTATTTTTAGTTAGCATATTTTATGTTGAAGGTCACTCTTGCTTAATTGCTTATTTTCGTTGATATAACAACCTGTCGGTAGACAAACCACCAATTATTAACGCATAATATCACATTACCATGGCATTCGCAAACGTTCAATAAATATCTGCGATTTCTGATTTCTCATATCATCGCGAAAAGACAAATTACAAAATTGAAGTGCTTACACTGGATACTTTTTAAGTTACTCTACCGCAGTTTTTATGGCAATGCCAGCTGAAGATACCATGATATTTACATTTCCTATTAAAAACGGCACCTGTTGATTATAGAATCAAGGGTTCTTTATCTGTAAGCCTAGTCTATCAAAACAAATATACTTGGAACACGTTTCTACCATGAATGGTACACATTTCGCAAATACATCGATACTATTTAAATTGAAAAAAATTACTAGATCAATACAAAAAAAAATGCTCCGTTTGGTATGTATTTTAAGTAAACTGATTTGGGCCGTGCTCAGTGAAAAAAGGGTTTGATACACGTGCGTAAAGTGTCGTCCCAGATCAGAGACGACACTTTCCGCTTTTAGGATATTTTTCGTTTAAAAAAACTATTTTCTTAGCAAAAATCAAGTTGATTCGGAAAGTGTCGTCTTTGATTAGCCTGTGCGTATTGCAAAGGTTAATCTGAGACGACAATTTACGCACATGCATTAAACTCCCTTTTTACAGAGCGCGGTTCATATATTTGCATCTTTCCATTTGATTTGTAATACAGAAATGCCCCGCTCGTTGGACTTAATTCAATTAAAACAAAAATAATATCGATGTTATCTGCTAATATATGACACTTCAACCACCAAATACAAACTCGATAAAGTATCAGACTTTATCATTTGACAAATAGTTTTATATTATTGTATTATTGGTAAAAACACATTTATATTAATACAGTTCAACTAAACTGTGTCGAAGTCGATGTAAGGTTACATACGGGTAAACTATGTACGACTGACATATATAATTACCACCAAACGCTCACGTGTGTCCTTTCAGTAATCTGCCACCTGCAACATGGATTGAAAGAATTGTTGAAGAAATAAATGACAGTTCGGCATTGGTTTCTGTGGTACTAATCCACGGATTGGAGTAAATACCCCGCTGATGGGGTGATAGTAATTGACATATAAGAATGTGATATGAGCCCCGCTCTGTGAAAATGAGATTTAATGCATGTGCGTTAAGTGTCGTCCCAGATTAGCCTGTGCTATCCACACAGGCAAATCAGGGACAACACTTCCAGCTTTGATTGTATTTTTCGTTTTAAGGAAGGCTCTTCTTGGCGAAATTAGAATTTTGGCGTGAAATTGCGTCCCTGATACGCATGTGTGAACTGTAAAGGTTAATGTGGGACGACACTTTACGCACATGAGTAAACCACCGTTTTTAAAGAGAGAGACTCATATTAGCTGTGCATTTCTGCTGTCACACATACTACAGTCATTTTTTTAAGTGTTCATGTTTTAAACATTTCAATATTCTCAAATGATTCATCTGTGTTTATTCACATTAGCAGGGGTCTCAATGTTTACAATGTCGACAAAAGTGTGTACAATTGATAGGTATATATATGACCCGCTATGAGAGCTAGCTCAAAGTTAGGCTAATTGATATTCAAGTCAAACAATTTTAGCGCAATATATGTCATAATTTAAGCTAATTGATATTAAAGTACATACAAACACAGTGTAATGAGCAAATATATAGGTCCTATAATGATCCATCTAAATCTACTGTGTTAATGTAGAGTGCAAATAAAGAATTTTATCACATGCTATACCCTGTTTCCCATGTAACACAACCATAACATATTTTTTTATTAAACAAAAAATGTAATACAATATTTTTAAGCTTTTTCATTGGCTTAGTTTTCCTTTATTGACCAATCGCATTTTGTTATTTTGCTGAAATGACGTTGCAACGTCAAATGACGTCACGAAATGTAAACAACATTCGGGATTTATCATTATGTTTGCGTAAATATTTATTTAATTTTCTCATTTAAAAGCATGTGATAAAAAAGATCTGACACTCGTTGTCATATCATACCATATTTTATTAAACTCGTCCAGGAAATTCGTTAGTAAGCTCTCCAAAGGCTCGCTTACTTTCAAAATTCCTGAACTCGTTTAATAGAATATGGTATGATATGACAACTCGTGCCAGATCCTATATTAATTAAGTATACGTTGTATCAAGACCTTTTTTCGGATATCAAAACATTTCTTTGGCTGCGTGCTTTATTGAACATAGACGAATTACATTAATAAGTGATGTGTCTATGATTACAAGTTACCGCATTGGTAGACGAAATAACAGAACCTGTGTACCCTTGTGTTGTGGCTTTATATCGTTCAACAAAGGCTTTATAATAAGTTTGCCATGTATTTAATCAATTATTTATGCCTTCCAACAAATCAACTTTTAAAGACGAGAAAATATATTGAAATTTGATATTGATAATACATTTAAATGCATGTCGTCGAGAAATATACATTACCTTCAGTCTATCGCGACAGTTTATGCCAATGCGAAAGGTATGAAGGTTTTAAGATCTTTGTATTACGTGACAGTTAAGAAGTGTTACAAACTTTATTTGGCTTTAGTGACAAAAAATGTTAATGGTGACATTTATTTCACTGAACATTGTTCATCGTTTATTGGTTTAAAAAATGATTAAAGAATATATAAGTTTTAAAATACAATTGAATGTACACTAAAATTATTCTCATTTCCATCTGATGTTTCGCCAGCTATGATTCACATGTGCGTCAATGCTATATTAAGATTGCCAAAATATTAAATCCTTTTTAAAGTTTTCCATGCGATCGCTATCGGTAAGTAGTCTATTCTAAACGATTCCTGTCAGGTTTGATGTTCTTGCACAATACGTATTTAGTATAAAACTATATCCAAAATTTTACGTTATTGGATAGGAAATTGAAATAAATACGATAGAAAAAATGCGTACGAACAGTTCCCAAACGAAACAAATCTATCGTCAAGTAATTTCTTGTACAGTTGGTTTTGTTTGAAAATATTGCATTTTTGTATACAATAATATGTATCGTAAATTGCATCATAAGTTGTAAATTTATAAAGGTATTGTTTATATTTGAAATTCAATCCGTAAATTAATGATGGAAAACATTAATGTGCTTATTATTTCGTTAACAAAACACCAAAGTTTAACGTGTATTATGTATACGAACTATTATACAGGATCAATTTACAATTTGAATTACCTTAGTTCAATACTGTAATGAGCGTACAATGGAAAATTGATTAACTTTCAAAACTATTGGCATGTAGAACAGATCAGATCCGTTTCAACCAAGAAAGACTGGCTATTTTACTATCAAATTGATAAATTTTTAATACGATGCGTGAGAAGTCGATACGGATTGAATACGATACACATTTAAGAGCCTGGGTTTGCATTATTCGCCGGAAACTGAAGCTTTTATGTTGTCTGGACGCTGGATTTGATACAGCGTAAGTAGAAAATCAGTTGCATGCATTGATCTATTTTTTCTTTCAAGAAAATGTTCTGGGATTTAAAATCGTAAGAAACACGCGGTAAATGGTAGTGTTCAGTGATGGACACTAATGATTAAAAGTAAATCAAGAAGAAAAAAAGTAAGTACCGCGCGAGATTTAAAATTATTGCTATTTGTGCATGCCTTTATGATAAGCCGACACATTGCAGTACTATTTCGTAATACTGATTAAAAGTTACAATCAAACGCAATGTGACCGTAGAGCATGTGAAAGATATATAAGTATACTAAGCATTAATAGCTAAGGTAATTTATTAAATATCTTCTCTTTTGGCGTATTATATAATTCACGGTATGACGTTTCCGAATATGTCACGAATCTTTATTGAATTTCAACTATTTTGTAGAACATGACCGATTGTTTAAAATAGAAACTTAGAAATTATGTATGGCATTTATATAATTAATCAAACATGCTTTAAATGAATGAATATTCAAAAAGTTAATGGCTTGTCAGAGACGATACTTTCGTCTGAACTAGATTTTTGCTAAGGAAA
The DNA here is from genome assembly GCF_020536995.1 of Dreissena polymorpha. Lineage (NCBI taxonomy): Eukaryota > Metazoa > Mollusca > Bivalvia > Myida > Dreissenidae > Dreissena > Dreissena polymorpha. Next base: position 32,869,041 of record NC_068356.1, read on the forward strand.
GACTTCTTTTAAGCGAACAATTCCATAAAATCGTAAACAGTTTTCCCTGATTAGCCTGTGCGGACTGCACAGGCAAATCTTGGATGACAATCGCGTGCATCTAGCCAACTTTTCCCAAAACGAGGCTTAATTTTACAATTTCAGTCCAAATCAGGAGTCATGGACGAGAACGAGAAGGACAAGGCGTCTCAGCGCGCGAACCTTATAGAACAACGCATGTTCGAGATCACTCTCTCCTCCATCAAAACACTGAAGCACGCGACTGCGATAGAGCTGCACAAGTCGCAGAACGAAATGAAGAAGCGACTGCGCAAGTACCGGGACAGACAGCGGGAAATCGTGCGCAATAAAAGGGACAGCCACGAAGATCCTATAGAAGAAATCATGGCGCGACAAATAAAATCAAAGGCTAAAGCCAGGAGAAGGAAAAAGACGCGACCGAAGACTTGTCCGCCGGCGTTACGTAATGCAGACAATTCACCAAGAAGTAAAAACGTATCGCCTAGATCACCAATGGGCCGCGATCGCGTATCTTCCCGAAAGAGTATCGGACTTCCCATTCGTCTTTTCGGCGATTCATCAAGCGAGAGCGAAGATGAAGATTCGGACGCGAACGTGGAAATAGATGGGTCGGTTATGATAGATCAACAGAAATCAAAGATAGACCTGCGTCCTAAAACTGCCCTGGACATAGTACGGCGAGGAGTTAGTCTCCAGCAGTTGGCAAATAACGGGCGACTTGGACCGGCCGTGAGACAGATCAGGTATTTTGACGAAGACGAACTGAAAGACCGCGGGCATTTCTACGAGCATTTAGTACAAAAACGGATTCAAACAGAAAAGAACAAGCTTCAAAATCTCGACGGTGCTGTGGCCAAATTCTGTGGAAGTGAGACCATTCAAACAATGACGAGCAAAATGCAAGCCAAGCGGAATTTCTTCTCTCGCAATTCGAACTGGAATGATAGTGTGAACAGTAAACTGCGTAACCATAAAGCAGCCGCCGACCCCACAGTAGGCGGTACGGGTCGCCAGATGAAAGTGAGGCCAAGCACCTCTGCAGGTTTACGAAATCCAGCTCGAGCTGGCGTATCCACATTTAGAAATCCAACGTACATAGCCACTTAAACGGCTCGAGGATCGTAATAGTGATATATACTGTTGTTAATCATTGGTACTTCACGCTGAAATGTGAATGTTTGATTGAGATTCGAAATAATTATGAATGTCAATGCGTATTTTTGTCCAGCCTACATTTCCTACTATATAGGAAACATAAATGGGCACAAATGAAATTTTTCTCAAACGGTTATAAAAATGTCCACAATCAACTCGATTGACGTAAATATATGAAAATCCCTGATAACAACTTATATAGATAATCACAATACACCCGTGTTCTGATAAAACTGTGCCTAATGCAGTGCTTAAAGTGTCGTCAAAGATTAGCCTGTTCAGTCCTAGACTTCAAAGGCTATCTGGGACACTACGCTCATGTATTAAGCCCTGTTTTCCAAAAACGAAGTTCACGTGTTTTGTGATTTTCTGCTGTCCTTCATACGGCGATCAGCAACAATCATGGGATAAAAAAACGTGTTTATATTTAAAACATTTCACGCCACTCTCATGGCTCGGCTCATCTTTGTTATCTCTATTGTAACCGCTATAACATCTCTTTAAATACCTTGAAAACGTCACAGTAAACTTAATACCTATTAGTAACATCGAATAATGCTGACAGGTTGTCCGTAAAAGCAATTTATCATGTAGCAAATTGAAAGAAAATAAAAACTAAGTACACGTGTACCAATATTTAATCGTACCCGTCAGGATACCGCCTATTTACAAAATAACATGTAATGTACCGTTGCGCAACGAAGTATTCTTCTTGTATGTCTTTTACTCTTTTAGCGAATCTCCAAAAACCAATATGTCAGAACACCTCATACATACAAAATAACATGTGCTTAGCAACAAAGGTTTATTCCACTTATGTTATTATTTTTTCTTAAAGCGAAGTTTTTAAAAACAATATATACTCAAATTTTATAATAACTTAATTTGAAAACATTAACTGATGTCTCAATAATAATTGGACGGTTTATATTCCGTATTGAAAAGACCCAAACAGCCGTTCCTGGTCTCGGATCGCATATTTAGGTCTACACAACGGTTTCTCAGTATGTGAAAGCTGAGGGGAAAAATACATACCATAATGCTGCAACCTCTTACTTATCACGACTTATTTAAAAACCAAACAAAAACAACTAGCTCCCATGAAAATGTTGAAAACAAATTAATAATATTTAAATCATTGATCGCCCATACTGCGCTTGTGTACGGAGTGGGCGTAAACAAAGCCCCCCCCCCCCCCCATAATCTCGCAAGGATACTAGACATGAGCATCACAATATTTGATTAAGATGTGAATGACGTGTTTGTTGGATCAATTTAAGCCGCGCTCTGGGAAAAAAGGGTTTAATGCATCGGCGTATCGAGATTAGCTTTTGCAGTATTCACAGGCTAAACTAGGACGATACTTTAAGTACCGGTACATGCGTTAAGCCGGTTTTCCTATAGCGCGGCTAAAATTGATCCAAGAAACAGCTCATTCACGTCACAAGTACTTATCTTGTATAGTTATTCAAAGTTCAATTGCAATCAATAATTAAAGTACATACAAACACAGTGTAATGAGAAAGCAAATATAGGTATTATTATTATCCATGCACATATATTGTGTTTCGTGTATAGTGCAAATAAAGAATTTAATTAAGTTTACGTAGGATCAAGACATCTAATCGAATGACGAGACATTGCTTTGGTCGCAAGCAATATTTGAAATAGGCGAATTACAAGACTAAGTGATGTGTCTATGATTACAAATTACCGCATTGGTAGACGAGAAAACAGACCCTATGCACCCTTCTGTTGTGGTTCTTTAAAACTCAACAAAGGCTTAAGAATAATTTTGCCATGAAGTTATTCAATTATTGAAGGCTACCAACAAATCAACTTTTAAAGACGGGAATATTTATTGAAATTTGATATTCAATTAAGTGAATGTCATCGATTAATACAAATTGCCTTCAGCTTATCATGGCATGTCAACGCGGAACGTACGAAGGAATCAATTCGGGTTCTCTAACAACACGTTTCTATCAAGGACTTCTATAACCGATATCCAGTATTATATATTATTATACATGTATATGAATGGAAGTTAAATACCAAAGAAAAGACATCATTGAACAAAATCCGATTATTTCAGAAATGACGAACATCTATCATCAAGTAATATCTCGTAAAGTTATTATTAGCTGGAAATATGGATCTTTGTAAACAATAAAACGTTTCGATAATTGTTATTGTACCATAATGTTGTCAATGTATAAAGGTTTTGTCTAAGTTTGAAATGAACTCCATAACCATAAATTGATGATGGAAAACATTAATTTGCTTATTTTTCCATTAACCAAACATCAAAGTTCAACGTGTATTATGTATACGGCCTAATATAAAGGATCAATTTACAATTTGAATCACCATAGTTAACTAATTTAATGAGCATACAGCGGCAAATTGATTAACTTTCAAATCTATTGACAGGTAGAATAGATCTGATCCGTTTTAGCTATGGCGAGCTGGTTATTTTACAATCAAATTTATAAATGTTTAAAACGGTGCGTTTGGAATTCGATACGCTTTCAATAAGATAGGCATTAAAGAGCCTGGGTTGGCATTATTCGCTGGAAACTGACGTTGTTGTGTTGACTAAACGTTGGGGTTGATTCACCGTAAGCAGAAAATCACTTGCATGCATTGGTCTATTGTTTCATTCTTACAAAGGTCCGGGCATTGAGAATCGTAAGAAACCCTTATCAAATGGTGGTTTACAACGATGGACACGTGTGCTGTGGACACGTCTGCTGAGAAGTAAATAAAATAGAAAACGTTAGTACCACGCAAGATTAAAAATATATGTGTCCATGCTTTTATGAGAAGACAACGCGTTGCAGCAGTGCAACGTTACACTGATTGAACTTTCTTATCAAGCGCGATGTGATCGTAGTGAATGTGAAAGGTAAATACAGAATATTACGTACTAATAATTAAACATATCATATTAAATATTTTCACTCTTGACAAATTATATTTATATATTGGCAAATGTTATTTCAAACAAAAAATGCACCATATGGCGTTTCCGAGAGTGTCACGAATATAAATTGAACTTCGAAGCACGAAAATGTATACGTTCATGTAGCCGAAAGCTGGTCGGAAAAAGATCTTGTGGAAAAATACACCTCGTAAAATACTACAATCGTGAATAAAAGAGTCAAATTTACCGGTTTGAAACAACTCGAGAAGGCTCTTTTTCACCAATGCATTGTCACCTATCCAACGAATGGAATGTGTTTCCAAGAGGTCAATATCCGCTAACCGCAAGACGGGTAACTGATAACCGACCGTCCCATGAGGTGTCATCCGTATGTTTTGATATCTCCAGTAGGTCAATACAGATGTGTATAAGGAAACGTTTTAATACAACAACGTAAATCGGAAAAAAATAAACGCTATCGACGCTGTCCTTGGTTTATTGGGATGGTATGCCTAATTTCTAAATAACATAGCTGGACATTTTAAGTGCAATCATCAACTAACCCATATATACGGTGGAATAGAGGTGACATTCACTCTTTCTATCTCGTGGCCACGAGTAAGCTAAGTCGGGATCTCGAGATCTCGAAATAGAAAAAAGAGGAGTTCAAAACTAAATAAAATAAGAGTGCAATTAAAAAAACTACTATTAGTACTACTACTAGTGCTGTTGTTGTCGTTGTTGCTGCTGCTACTACTACTACTTCTACTACTACTACTACTACTACTACTACTTCTACTACTTCTACTACTACTACTACTACTACTACTACTACTACTACTACTACTACTACTACTGCTACTACTACTACTACGACTACTACCAACAGCAACAGCAGCAGTAGCAGTAGCAGTAGTAGTAGGAGGAGGAGGAGTAACAGCAGTAGCGATAGTAGTAATATTAGTGGTAGTAGTAGCAACAGCAGCAGTAGTAGTAGTAATAGTAGTACTAATTGTAGTATGTTATATGTTATATCAGAGCCTTGCCTTTAGGACGTTACATTGGCTCATTAATTTGAGGGATCAAGATAGTATTTGATTGGCTAACTAACTTGTGGCTACGAGTTAGCTAAGTCGCGATCTCGAGATCTCGATTTTCTCTCCTCTTTTGTGTAATGCATCCTTCCTTTATTTACTGAACCGCTCTTTTTTTTTAATTGCACTCCTCTTTTATTTAGTTTTGCACTCCTCTATTTTCTATTTCGAGATCTCGAGATCCCGACTTAGCTAACTCGTGGCCACGAGATAGAAAAGAGAGGAGTGCAGCTTTCATACTGGAAAGCTGTCAAATGATGTCATGTTCCAAAAACGCATGTTCGTAAAATAAAAAAAAACGAAGAAAAAACTAGCCGGATGTTCATACGATAAAACGCTTCGCCAGGACATGTATTATATGAATTAATATCGAAATAACTAAACATAATATAACCCAATATGGTTCGGCACCCTTCCAATGTCATACTTATCAGCAATAAAGACCGGTGTCACAATATGGATATACACCAAATGGAACGAAATCATTAAATATTGTAAAACAATCCGGAACAACTAACCTATTAAACAAATACGAGTTAATTACGTGACGAACGAATTAAGACAGTTTATTCTATAGTCGCCTTGTTATCGTATCATTCATGTTATCTTTCTTTATTGAATGACAGATCTCAGAGGTCAGTTCGATGATATATTTATTGCTAAACGCGATCATGGATAATAGAGCTGCAAATTCTATTTGCTATGCAGTAAAGTGCATTGAATGTGAATGGGATCTATCTAGAAAATCAGACCTTGTAACAAAGAAGCAAATATAAGTCCATTTTAGATGGTTAATTTTCAGATCAAAGATTTAACTTTTCCTAAATTTTCTTAAA